>NC_091177.1:13575278-13622778 GCF_040958095.1 Procambarus clarkii
AGTTGCATTATTAGCCTCCCAGACGACCCCCGGAGCACTCTAACTTTACCAACATCAGCTCCCACACCACTCGTCCTCCACACCACTCGTCCTCCACACCACTCGTCCTCCACACCACTCGTCCTCCACACCACTCGTCCTCCACACCACTCGTCCTCCACAAAATCCTGTTTACGAAGCCTCATTCCATCTCATATAAACATCACACTCAATGTTCTCTTCTCTCACATTGGTCTAGGAATGGGAACGAGTAAATTTACATTGAAGGGAATAAAGATGAATGTGCCGGGGAGGGAAAGTGATGAATGTGCCGGGGAGGGAAAGTGATGAATGTGCCGGGGAGGGAAAGTGATGAATGTGCCGGGGAGGGAAAGTGATGAATGTGCCGGGGAGGGAAAGTGATGAATGTGCCGGGGAGGGAAAGTGATGAATGTGCCGGGAGAGTGGTGAATGCGTCATAGACCTGAGGTTAAATCCTGCAGTGTTGAGATGCAGCATCCACCGAGCAGCATCATGACCAATCTCTCGCCTGAGCTGCGCGTGAGAGGCAGGTGTGACCCCGTGGTGCCAGCCTTTGCAACCCCTTTGACAACCACGCTGGCAACCATGCTGGCAAACACGCTGCCAACCACGCCTTTGTTGCCCGATGCTCAAAGTTGGACACCAGGTCCCCGTAGAGTGGTATGGTGTGTTATGTGGTTGTGTAGTGTGACCATTGGTTGTGTGAGTGTTTGTGATGCGTAACAAAGGATTCAGAGTTCTTGCTCCTCGACTTAATTTTGTTTAGAACAAACAAAATGGATATATACACTGAGAGTTGTATCCTCCTGTGTATATATACACTGAGAGGTGTATCCTCCTCTGTATATATACACTGAGAGGTGTATCCTCCTCTGTATATATACACTGAGAGCTTACTTGAGAGCTGGCCAACACTGAGGACTAAAGTATACCAGTTGGATGGTTAGTAAGCAGGGGCATATCACCGCCTTAATAGCCCTCGTCCCTTGGCCCTCGGGTGCCTGGCATCAAAGGCTTCAACAGAGATAGTGAGCGAAGCACTCTGCCAGAAAAATTCGAGCGTAATCAGCCCCCGTGTGGCGATGAGTCCTGTGTGGCGATGAGTCCTGTGTAGTGATGTGTCCTGTGTAGCGATGAGTCCTGTGTAGTGTTGAGCAAAGTTTTGAGGATGGACTCGGTTGGAGGATATTTTTTTCCCATGGACTTCATTCAGCAAGTTGCCGCTGCTCTGTTGACACTTTCATGGCAGCCGTGGTCATATACTTCCCATGTGTGTCTCACTACGGGCTCACCATAGCCCGTGCTACTTGGAACTTTGCTCCAGGTAGCGAATCTTTAACAACAACATCCCATGTGTGTCATCTGTCATCTTTTGTATGTACGCGAGGTATGACTGTATGTGTGAACATGTGCATGAACAGTGTGTTCAGGCCGGGCTGGTGTGTTCACATGAACACTTTATTTGTTCGGTTCGCAGTAACTACTGAACTGGCACACACGTGCTTCAAACATGTGTAGTTTTAACAAAACACTCCGTGTACACCTGCACATAACTGTCGAGTTTGAATACATATAGACATATGAATATATTTGCATATATATAAATTACTCTGCGCCTTATTTTAAACTATTTCCCCTCCATGTAGTACAAAAAAGGCTTATCAAGGAGCCTCTACCCACGGTCTGCCATCCAGTTACTGGACAGATGTAACGGTCTTTAACCCATCTAGATGTCGCGAACTTGCCACAATCCATTCCCTTCAAACATAAATTATAGATCACATTCTGCCAGCCAGGCAGCCAGCCAGCCAGCCAGCCAGCCAGCCAGCCAGCCAGCCAGCCAGCCAGCCTAAATGTTTTGTGAAGTGTAAGTTGGGCCCAGTAAAGCTTTGGGGTTGATACTGTACTCTGACTCCTGCCCCGAGAGACGCAAGGGAAATGTATGTACATATTAAGACCTAAAACTGGAGAGAAGTTAAATGTGTCTGTATCTCCCTAAGCTTGAGTGAACCTGCGCTTTATAGTATGTTAGGATGAGAGGTAAAGGATGGTGATGTTGGGCCAGGTGCAGGATGGTGATGTTGGGCCAGGTGCAGGATGGTGATGTTGGGGCAGGTGAAGGATGGTGATGTTGGGGCAGGTGGTGGAGGCCAAAGCCGTCGATAGCTTCCAAAAGTCACATGACAAAGAGTACTGGGAAGACGGGATGCCACGAGCGTAGCTCTCACCCTGTAACTACACTTAGGTAATTACAAACTAAACCAAACTTGGTTTAGTGTGTAATTACGGATGGGTGACATGACGGGTGAGTGACGTGACGGGTGAGTGACGTGACGGGTGAGTGACATGGCGGGTGGGTACACAGCTACACAGCGTCACCCATCACCCACTCTACACAGCATGAACCATCACCCACGCTACACAGCATCAATATATTGTTGCTCCGAGGACAAAAGTAGTAAGATAATGCTCAGTGTTCTGTTAATGTTGAATACATTCGCAGCTAAATATTGTAAATGTGAGAAAAGGAATTTAATAACTTCAAGAAGGACTTTTTTTTTAGTTAATGTCCTTGCGCGAGCGAGAGAAGTTTTCTTGGAGAGAGTGATTGAGATACCGGCGAGTAGCAGAACGACCAGGGACCAATCTGTTTAGAGAAACGGTGTTGTGGAGGAATGTCTCCTTCTCCTGCTCTCACCCTCCTGGTCTTTCAGACACTCTGGTCGTTCAAATATTTCTTCATCTTTTGCAGGCGATGAGTCACAATAACGTGGCTGAAGTATGTTGACCAGACCACACACTAGAAAGTGAAGGGACGACGACGTTTCGGTCCGTCCTGGACCATTCTCAAATCGACTTGAGAATGGTCCAGGACGGACCAAAACGTCGTCGTCTCTTCGTCTTTTCTACTTCGGGAGCCATAACTTTCTTTACATTCTTCCATCTGGTCGTCCACTTCCCTTCCTTCCACTTTGTTCTGTCTCTCCCAGTAACACTTCCCCTTCTTTCTATCTCGATCTCGGTTTTCCCTCCATCTTCCTATTTCTTGCAATTCTTCCATGCACGTTATTCGTTGTGTTTCTTGTTGTTAAAGAGCGTTGTTGTTGCTTATACAAAATACACCAAATGCTCTGTTCATTCTCTGTCTCTCTGTCTGTCTCTCTGTCTGTCTCTGTCTCTCTCTGTCTCTCTCTCTCTCTGTCTCTCTCTCTGTCTCTCTCTCTGTCTCTCTCTGTCTCTCTCTGTCTCTCTCTCTGTCTCTCTGTCTCTCTGTCTCTCTGTCTCTCTGTCTCTATGTCTCTCTGTCTCTCTGTCTGTCTGTCTCTCTCTCTCTCTCTCTCTCTCTCTCTCTCTCTCTCTCTCTCTCTCTCTCTCTCTCTCTCTCTCTCTCTCTCTCTCTCTCTCTCTCTCTCTCTCTCTCCATCCTCCCTATTCCTGTTCTATATTCATTCTTGTTTCACCCGCTGCTCGCCCTCCACGTGTCCACACGCACCTGTACCAAACATTACACCCCAACAGAGGACCCCGGGGGCCGTGTAGAGCAGACCAGTGCGGTAAGACACCTTCACAAAAGCTCCATCTGTCGCTTGGAGCAGCGCGGGAGCCTAAGAGCCGTGAGAGGTTTATCAAGCACTTGAAGATCCTCCTGGTCGGCTGACATTAGCAAACAGCCTTAGCATGGGAGAGGACCATGTATTTTGTGTGTTTATTTTTAAGGAGAGAGAGAGAGAGAGAATTATAGAAGGAGAGAGTGAGATAGAAATGCAAAGAGAGTTACAGTGAACGTAAGAAAGGGAGAACATAGAACAAGAAGCAAGATAAAAGCCACAGAGCCTGAAGCACACAACATTCCGGAGACCCGCAGACCTGCTGTACAAGAGCCGCACAACAACATAAGAACACATAGAAAGAGGGTCGCGTTGCGCTGTCTCTCTCTGGGGAGGCTGTCGGCCTAATGTGAATGAAAGTGGAGGGGAGCCGGGAAGGGGAAGAAAAAGAGGGGGAAGAGAGAATGAAGGGAGGGAGAAAGAGGAGGGGGGAAGGGAGAATGAAGGGAGGGAGAAAGGGGGATGAGAAGAAAAGGGGAGGATTTGTATGAAGAAGAAAAACCCTTTTAAAGTGCATGAAGAACGCGAGGTGCTGTTGAAGATGGACTTATTGTAGTGCATGGAGAATAAGAACTGTGCGAGGTGTAAAAATGAAGGGATCTGTCATAAGACTATCACTAGGAAGTAAGATCTGTAGGAAGTAGGAAGTCTTACGGGCTATTCATGCCCGTGCCACCTCTTGGGTGGCTCAATCTTCATCCATCAATCTGTATGAAGTGTGTGAATAAGTGGGACTGTCTGAGGTACATGAATGAGGGACTTAAGTATAGTGAAAGAATTTGGTTGAACTGTAATAACCGTAATAAAACGACTGTCAACAAATGCTCGAGGAGAGTGTATTATCTGAAATACATGAAATATGTATTTTCCAGGCGCCTGAAGCGAGCTGACTTAAGTTTAATTGAATTAGTGACTTGTTTGATGTATAAGAGCAGGAGAGAGTGTAGCCGTCCACAGTCTCCAGGATATAGTTTTTCTTGACGGAATTGGCGCGTCTCATGCCTGACTTTTAGAGATCCGGAGAATAGGATGAGAGACAGAGAGATAGACAGGAATACATTAGGAAGTGATGTGGTGGAGGCTGACTCCATACACAGTTTCAAATATAGATATGATAGAGCCCGATAGGCTCACGAATCTGTACACCAGTTGATTGAGGGTTGAAAGGCGGGACCAAAGATTCAGAGCTCAACCCCCACAAGCACAACTAGGAAGAGATAGACAGGAGCAGACACATACGTACTGTGGTCGAAACTCACTGCCTAATACTACCACAAGTCCTGGAGGAATTTCTCTAATTACTTGTCTGGCCTTTGACCGCCAGCAGGCCAGAGCACACACGGGCCTCGTATTAAACAAGGAGAACGCGGACTTAGCTCTAGGATTGAAGTGGGCTCTGAGGGGGACTTAGGGACTGACCTGTTCTTCCTAACGTCTAACTCCAGCACAGTTATCCTAGTGATAACAAATTTGCATTCTCGTTCAGTTATACTTTTATCTTTATCTTTTATCTAAAAATGATCATAGATCATAGGTCCTCCTGAGAGTAGACACCAAACACACTGAGAGCGAAGGAGATCCTAAGGGCTCGTATACAGGGTAGGGAAGGCTAGTGACCACTATCCTGTAAGGACGCAGCAGTAATTGAAGTGTCTCCTGTAAGGGAAAGCTACTAAACACCTTCGGGAAAGTTGGAGGAGTCACGATGCCCTCACTGAGAAGGTTGAGGAGCAAGTCAAGACAATACTGAAAGGGGCTCGGGAAGCTACTTAAATTTCTTGCTACAAGTGAGCCGATATAAAAATGAATTAGACACACAAGAGGGACCAAGTTTAAAGATAATCTCTGAGGAGGACGAACAAGGCATCAAAGGTCTCTGTTGACCTTCGTACTGTAGAGGGATGAGGAGGCTGGAATTATCAATAGCCTGGACGATCAATGGTCTCGCCCCAGGGAGAGTTAGAGTCGCTGAGCACCGCCCATGTCTCTCGCTTCTCCCCTTTAACGGATAAAGAGAAAAAGAATAATGGAAGGAAGAAGGGGAAGGAAGACGAGGAAGAACAAGGAGGTGGAGGAGACGGCAGCAGGGAAGACGTCCACGAGAGGACAACAGCTGAGCGACCCCTTTATCCGCTCCATCTGTCGCTTACACTCCTGAATTAATTGTCTTGCCCTTTCGCGCGCTAAATTTGGGCATCCCTCGGCAACAGATTTGTTTTGGGTTGATGACGCTGGTGGTGGGGTGGTGGTGGTGGGACAAGACCACATTAACACTGGTTGATGACGGTGGTGGTGGGGTGGTGGTGGTGGTGGGACAAGACCACATTAACACTGGTTGATGACGGTGGTGGTGGGACAAGACCACATTAACACTGGTTGATGACGGTGGTGGTGGTGGGACAAGACCACATTAACACTGGTTGATGACGGTGGTGGTGGGACAAGACCACATTAACACTGGTTGATGACGGTGGTGGTGGGGTGGTGGTGGTGGGACAAGACCACATTAACACTGGTTGATGACGGTGGTGGTGGGACAAGACCACATTAACACTGGTTGATGACGGTGGTGGTGGTGGGACAAGACCACATTAACACTGGTTGATGACGGTGGTGGTGGTGGGACAAGACCACATTAACACTGGTTGATGACGGTGGTGGTGGTGGGACAAGACCACATTAACACTGGTTGATGACGGTGGTGGTGGTGGGACAAGACCACATTAACACTGGTTGATGACGGTGGTGGTGGTGGGACAAGACCACATTAACACTGGTTGATGACGGTGGTGGTGGGACAAGACCACATTAACACTGGTTGATGACGGTGGTGGTGGTGGGACAAGACCACATTAACACTGGTTGATGACGGTGGTGGTGGGACAAGACCACATTAACACTGGTTGATGACGGTGGTGGTGGGACAAGACCACATTAACACTGGTTGATGACGGTGGTGGTGGGACAAGACCACATTAACACTGGTTGATGACGGTGGTGGTGGGACAAGACCACATTAACACTGGTTGATGACGGTGGTGGTGGGGTGGTGGTGGTGGAACAAGACCACATTAACACTGGTTGATGACGCTGGTGGTGGGGTGGTGGTGGTGGGACAAGACCACATTAACACTGGTTGATGACGGTGGTGGTGGTGGAACAAGACCACATTAACACTGGTTGATGACTGTGGTGGTGGGGTGGTGGTGGTGGAACAAGACCACATTAACACTGGTTGATGACGCTGGTGGTGGGGTGGTGGTGGTGGAACAAGACCACATTAACACTGGTTGATGACTGTGGTGGTGGGGTGGTGGTGGTGGAACAAGACCACATTAACACTGGTTGATGACGCTGGTGGTGGGGTGGTGGTGGTGGGACAAGACCACATTAACACTGGTTGATGACGGTGGTGGTGGTGGAACAAGACCACATTAACACTGGTTGATGACGCTGGTGGTGGGGTGGTGGTGGTGGGACAAGACCACATTAACACTGGTTGATGACGGTGGTGGTGGTGGAACAAGACCACATTAACACTGGTTGATGACGCTGGTGGTGGGGTGGTGGTGGTGGGACAAGACCACATTAACACTGGTTGATGACGGTGGTGGTGGGACAAGACCACATTAACACTGGTTGATGACGCTGGTGGTGGGGTGGTGGTGGTGGGACAAGACCACATTAACACTGGTTGATGACGGTGGTGGTGGTGGAACAAGACCACATTAACACTGGTTGATGACGCTGGTGGTGGGGTGGTGGTGGTGGGACAAGACCACATTAACACTGGTTGATGACGGTGGTGGTAAGACAAGACCACATTAACACTGGTTGATGACGCTGGTGGTGGGGTGGTGGTGGTAAGACAAGACCACATTAACACTGGTTGATGACGGTGGTGGTGGGGTGGTGGTGGTGGGACAAGACCACATTAACACTGGTTGATGACGGTGGTGGTAAGACAAGACCACATTAACACTGGTTGATGACGGTGGTGGTGGGGTGGTGGTGGTGGAACAAGACCACATTAACACTGGTTGATGACGGTGGTGGTGGTGGTGGTGGGACAAGACCACATTAACACTGGTTGATGACGGTGGTGGTGGTGGAACAAGACCACATTAACACTGGTTGATGACGGTGGTGGTGGTGGAACAAGACCACATTAACACTGGTTGATGACGCTGGTGGTGGGGTGGTGGTGGGACAAGACCACATTAACACTGGTTGATGACGGTGGTGGTGGGGTGGTGGTGGTAAGACAAGACCACATTAACACTGGTTGATGACGCTGGTGGTGGGGTGGTGGTGGGACAAGACCACATTAACACTGGTTGATGACGCTGGTGGTGGGGTGGTGGTGGTGGGACAAGACCACATTAACACTGGTTGATGACGGTGGTGGTGGTGGAACAAGACCACATTAACACTGGTTGATGACGCTGGTGGTGGGGTGGTGGTGGTGGGACAAGACCACATTAACACTGGTTGATGACGGTGGTGGTAAGACAAGACCACATTAACACTGGTTGATGACGCTGGTGGTGGGGTGGTGGTGGTAAGACAAGACCACATTAACACTGGTTGATGACGGTGGTGGTGGGGTGGTGGTGGTGGGACAAGACCACATTAACACTGGTTGATGACGGTGGTGGTAAGACAAGACCACATTAACACTGGTTGATGACGGTGGTGGTGGGGTGGTGGTGGTGGAACAAGACCACATTAACACTGGTTGATGACGGTGGTGGTGGGGTGGTGGGGGTGGGACAAGACCACATTAACACTGGTTGATGACGGTGGTGGTGGTGGAACAAGACCACATTAACACTGGTTGATGACGGTGGTGGTGGTGGAACAAGACCACATTAACACTGGTTGATGACGCTGGTGGTGGGGTGGTGGTGGGACAAGACCACATTAACACTGGTTGATGACGGTGGTGGTGGGGTGGTGGTGGTAAGACAAGACCACATTAACACTGGTTGATGACGCTGGTGGTGGGGTGGTGGTGGGACAAGACCACATTAACACTGGTTGATGACGCTGGTGGTGGGGTGGTGGTGGTAAGACAAGACCACATTAACACTGGTTGATGACGCTGGTGGTGGGGTGGTGGTGGTGGGACAAGACCACATTAACACTGGTTGATGACGGTGGTGGTGGGGTGGTGGTGGTGGGACAAGACCACATTAACACTGGTTGATGACGGTGGTGGTGGTGGAACAAGACCACATTAACACTGGTTGATGACGCTGGTGGTGGGACAAGACCACATTAACACTGGTTGATGACTGTGGTGGTGGTGGGACAAGACCACATTAACACTGGTTGATGACGCTGGTGGTGGGACAAGACCACATTAACACTGGTTGATGACGGTGGTGGTGGGGTGGTGGTGGGACAAGACCACATTAACACTGGTTGATGACGCTGGTCGACAACTCCCAACTTTAGTAACTATAGTGTAGTAGGTAGACCTCTCTCTCCCCCCTGTAGCACCCTCCCCCTTGATCACTGCCCAACTGTCCTCACGCTAAACACCTTCCTAAACTACATTTAAGAATAGTGAATCAAATAATAATGAAGGTGAAGGAAGAACCCAGTACACTTACTCAGGTATTGAGTCTTTCCTTCATCTTCCTCAGCAAGGCGCCGCGTTACCTGCCTATATACTTTTTCTAACGTAAATTTTGTTGACTTTTGATTGAAGTTCCACGCCGGGGTTGAGTACTGTCATGACTCTACATATGATGTGTGTGCAGCGCTCTGAAAACCTCCTCTTGATAAATATAAGCTCCTCTGATGACTACTAGCGTCTCATATGCCGATGGTGTTATCCAGTGTATGTGTGCTTTCAGCGTAGGACTTGAGTTATGTTAACTCTCAGACCACTGATTCAACATGCTGTCTTACCCTCACATGCTGTAGTAGGAGGGAGCCTTCCCGCTCCCTCCCTCCCCTACATCTCACTATTTAATAATGTGTGTTACAAGGAATATAAACCTTTCCTTCATGTCCTCCTCCTTCACACTAGGGCAGAGTAGCCACCACCTCCTTCACACTAGGGCAGAGTAACCACCACCTCCTCCACATTAGGGCAGAGTAACCACCACCTTCTTCACACTAGGGCAGAGTAACCACCACCTCCTTCACACTAGGGCAGAGTAACCACCACCTCCTTCTTCACACTAGGGCAGAGTAACCACCACCTCCTCCTTCACACTAGGGCAGAGTAACCACCACCTCCTTCACACTAGGGCAGAGTAACCACCACCTTCACACTAGGGCAGAGTAACCACGACCTTCACACTAGGGCAGAGTAACCACCACCTCCTTCTTCACACTAGGGCAGAGTAACCACCACCTTCACACTAGGGCAGAGTAACCACCACCTTCACACTAGGGCAGAGTAACCACCACCTCCTCCTCCACACTAGGGCAGAGTAACCACCACCTCCTCCTCCTCCACACTAGGGCAGAGTAACCATCACCTCGTCCTCCACACTAGGGCAGAGTAACCACCACCTCCTTCTTCACACTAGGGCAGAGTAACCACCACCTCCTCCTTCACACTAGGGCAGAGTAACCACCATCTCCTTCTTCACACTAGGGCAGAGTAACCACCACCTCCTTCACACTAGGGCAGAGTAACCACCACCTTCACACTAGGGCAGAGTAACCACCACCTTCACACTAGGGCAGAGTAACCACCACCTCCTCCTCCACACTAGGGCAGAGTAACCACCACCTCCTCCTCCTCCACACTAGGGCAGAGTAACCATCACCTCGTCCTCCACACTAGGGCAGAGTAACCATCACCTCGTCCTCCACACTAGGGCAGAGTAACCACCACCTCGTCCTCCACACTAGGGCAGAGTAACCACCACCTCGTCCTCCACACTAGGGCAGAGTAACCACCACCTCGTCCTCCACACTAGGGCAGAGTAACCACCACCTCGTCCTCCACACTAGGGCAGAGTAACCACCACCTCGTCCTCCAAGCCTCCATTCACACAACCTCTCACAGCCCATTGTCTCCAGCTTCTCTTTCTCTCCCACTTTAAATTTTCACTTTTATGTACATTTTTATTATCTCTTCACCGCGTCCTCCCCACACACTTGGGGAGTAGAGCTCTCCCCTTCGTTGTCAGTCTTTGTGGGTGATAATTACCTAGTTGTGCTTGCGGGGGTTGAGCTCTGGCTCTTTGGTCCCGCCTCTCAACTGTCAACTGGTTCCTGAGCCTACTGGGCTCTATCATATCTACATTTGAAACTGTGTATGGAGTCAGCCTCCACCACATTACTGTCTAATGCATTCCATCTGTTAACTACTCTGACACTGAAAAAAAGTTCTTTCTAATGTCCCTGTGGCTCATTTGGGCACTCAGTTTCCACCTGTGTCCCCTAGTGCGTGTGCCCCTTGTGTTAATTAGTATGTCTCTATCTACCCTGTCAATTCCTTAGTGTTTGTGTGTGTGCTTAACTTCTCATAATCAACTCACTTAGCGTCAATAGCCCGTCTAGTCTTGGCGATTCATCACTTCTCGTGATTTTTCGATAATGTTCACATTAATGTAAACTCTCCATACTTCCCCAACCTCTGGTGCAGTGGTTAAAGTCGCCATGAAGTCGCTGAGCATGATTAGTGCCACAATACACAATTTAATTTACCTATACTTACAGTTTATACAGTAGCATGCAGGGATGCATTGTGTATAAGTAATTATCACAAGGCACAGAGCCCAGAGGACTATTCCAAACGTATTATCATCATCGGTGTAGGAGACGCTCAGGTTATCTTCACAGGGACATTTCTGTTATGTTTATGCTTGTGATTTTTGTCGTATTCTAGACCTGCGGGCCGCTGCAAGCAACAGCCTGGTGGACCAAACTCTCACAAGTCAAGCCTGGCCTCGGGCCGCTCCAAGCAACAGCCTGGTGGACCAAACTCTCACAAGTCAAGCCTGGCCTCGGGCCGGGCTTGGGGAGTAGAAGAACTCCCAGAACCCAATCAACCAGGTATCAACCAGGGATGTGTGTTAGGGAGCCGGTCGGCCGAGCGGACAGCACGCTGGACTTGTAATCCTGTGGTTCCGGGTTCGATCCCAGGCGCCGGCGAGAAACAATGGGCAGAGTTTCTTTCACCCTATGCCCCTGTTGCCTAGTAGTAAAATAGGTACCTGGGTGTTAGTCAGCTGTCACGGGGTGCTTCCTGGGGGTGGAGGCCTGGTCGAGGACCGGGCCTCGGGGACACTAAAGCCCCGAAATCATCTCAAGATAACCTGAAGATAGGGTCATTATACTCTTGGTGTCGCCCAGTATATGGTTCTTCTTATTTAGGCCCAGTCTTTGCTTTCTGCCCTCCACTTATGTCCTCAGTCTTCCCTGCCCTTACCTTACAGTCTTCCCTGTCCTTACCTTACAGTCTTCCCTGCCCTTACCTTACAGTCTTCCCTCCCCCTTACCTCACAGTCTTTCCTGCCCTTACCTCACAGTCTTCCCTCCCCCTTACCTCACAGTCTTCCCTGCCCTTACCTTACAGTCTTTCCATCCAATTTCGTCCTAATCCTGTAAAGTGTTCAAGGCTCTGATAGAATTCTATGACAAATCAAAGGAAATTTGACACAAGAGAAAAGGTTGGCTGCACATTTTTGGACTGTCACAGCTCCTTTGACACAGTACCCGACAGGGGACTAGAACACACAGGTGCAGGAACAGTCAGTAGAGACAAGGGTAAACTCTTGTGTGTGCCTGTGTGCTCACTGTGTCTACGGTGTGCGTGTGTGCCTGTGTGCTCACTGTGTCTACGGTGTGCGTGTGTGACTGTGTGCTCACTGTGTCTACGGTGTGCGTGTGTGACTGTGTGCTCACTGTGTCTACGGTGTGCGTGGGTGACTGTGTGCTCACTGTGTCTACGGTGTTGGGGTGTGACTGTGTGCTCACTGTGTCTACGGTGTGCGTGGGTGACTGTGTGCTCACTGTGTCTACGGTGTTGGGGTGTGACTGTGTGCTCACTGTGTCTACGGTGTGCGTGTGTGACTGTGTGCTCACTGTGTCTACGGTGTTGGGGTGTGACTGTGTGCTCACTGTGTCTACGGTGTGCGTGGGTGACTGTGCTCACTGTGTCTACGGTGTGCGTGTGTGACTGTGTGCTCACTGTGTCTACGGTGTGCGTGTGTGACTGTGTGCTCACTGTGTCTACGGTGTGCGTGTGTGACTGTGTGCTCACTGTGTCTACGGTGTGCGTGTGTGCACGCGCGTGCTGCAGGTAACCGTTCGTAATAATGGAGGTGGAACTGCGAGTTTGGTCATCAGTTACGGTGTATTTTATTGTCGCTTTATTAGTTCTCTTACAGAAAATATTTACTTTTCTCATACAATAAATGTAATTAAAGGAGTCCCCCCCTTCTTTATGTCTCTCTCTCTCTCTCTCTCTCTCTCTCTCTCTCTCTCTCTCTCTCTCTCTCTCTCTCTCTCTCTCTCTCTCTCTCTCTCTCTCTCTCTCTCTCTCTTCAGTCTATATCGAAGGGTTTCTGGTGTTTCCAAGGAAAAAGCCTCCGGCGACGTGGTTCTTCACTTCACTGGGATCAGTAAGGTCCATTAAGACACTCTCAGATCCCATCTCAACTTGTCTCGGAATGCCTTGTTAAGCAGACAACTTCCAGCCAGTTGGCTCCAACACAGACCTCGCCGAACAAGAATGTAATTATATTCATCATTATATTCATTTAATGAAAACTGAATAAATAATTGAAAAGGGGAAATAAAATGAATTACAAATATAACATAACAATATGACTAAATCACATATAATTACCGTTGGATGCAATCCACAAGAATTGGCCAATTACCTATCTGGTGCTGGATGAACAGAAGCATTAAGTGAAAGGAAACGAGCCCAACTGAACCTTCGGTCCCTCGACTGTGAACCGCAGACGAAGACTACTGCGCTACAGGTCTTGGCGACCGTTCTGATAAGCGGCCAGCACCGTGCCAGTTCCCGCAGCCTTTATTGTTCCGGGGGTTCTGAAACAAGGAGATTGATCGCCAGAATTTTAGGAAGCCAATCAGAATGGCCGGAAATTTCTGGGAAGCCAATAGTATTGGCGATTGCCCTCGACCTGTTGTCTCGCCAAGAGTCCCCGGGAAGCCCTCCAAGCCAACACGAAGATTGGAAGTTAATAATTGATAATTTACTCGACAAATATTCGCTCATGATGGGAGATAGAGAATGAGAGAGAGAGAGAGAGAGGGGGGAGGTAAGTATGAGAGAGAGAGAGAGAGAGAGAGGGGGGAGGTAAGTATGAGAGAGAGAGAGAGAGAGAGGGGGGGGAGGTAAGTATGAGAGAAAGAGAGAGAGAGAGGGGGGGGAGGTAAGTATGAGAGAAAGAGAGAGAGAGAGGGGGGGGGAGGTAAGTATGAGAGAAAGAGAGAGAGAACTGAGAAAAGAGAAACTAGTGATAGAGTACGAAATAACATTGCGGTAGGGAGGATACATATGTATGTATATGTATGGAGGGGGAGATGGTGGGGGGAGGGGCGCTGACCTGAAGTGGTTGCAATATTGAGCATCAGCACCTGAGCAATAATGGAGCACTGGAGCACATGCTCGACCCTGCACGCTATGCTAGTTGAGTACATCTAGGTGATCACAACTAGGTGAGTACATCTAGGTGATCACAACTAGGTGAGTACATCTAGGTAAGCACAACTAGGCGAGTACATACTGGTGAGCAAGCGCGCGCGCGCGCGCGCACACACACACACACACACACACACACACACACACACACACACACACACACACACACACACACACACACACACAGTGTCTGCACTCACTATAATGACCGCTGATTTAACAATGATAAAGGACTTTAGTCATCTAATTTCCTCCAACACTGAGACAACTATCGTCTCCGCTTATTAGTTGGAGAGTTGTAGCGTCACGCGTGTGTGTGTGTGTGTGTGTGTGTGTGTGTGTGTGTGTGTGTGTGTGTGTGTGTGTGTGTGTGTGTGTGTGTGTGTGTGTGTGTGTGATGCGCATACACAATACCACGTGTGTGATAGACTATCTACTCCTCTCGGGTTAAGACATCTTTACCAACCTGTTCAACAGTAGTGTCCATCTCGCCTCGTTCATTACAACTCACACAGTTTACGAGCTTCACAACGTCACAACCCCAAGATTATTATTGTTATAGACAACCTCGGAGCTCATACTGGGCTTCATAAAAGTAAACTAAGTCCTAATGATCGAGGAGAGATATACAGGTTTCGTAAGAGGACAAGTAAAAATGTTTGAGGACTCGTGATGGTCCCTGATACACATATTGAGTGGGTAAGGCTTCCTGAGATAAGGGTAACACTTGTTGAAGATCGTAAACAAATATCAGTATACATACGTGTGCTTGCCTGAAGTGCTTGCAGAGTCGAGCCTTAGTTCCCAAGTACCGCCTTTTCTACCACAAACCATTTCATTCGTCATTTATTCCTGGTTAATGACCCCAATTATGCCCAGGTTAATTATGCCATGATTCGTGATGTAGGTCACTCACACCTTGTTCATGGTTGCTTTTAACACCTCGTTCACCACTCACATCTGTTTCCATGCTTCATTCTTATCATGTTTATGAGGATAAATTAAGCCTTAATTCCCTGCTCTCATTAATGAGTATTTCACTAACTGCTTGTTCCATGCAGCCTCACATTCCCGCTCATACCAAGATCTGGGGCCTGTTTACATCTAGCAGAGTTACTCCTTAATGTCTGGCAAACGATTCTTCACACCTGGCTGCCTAAATGACACATGTAAGACTTTGACCTACTCTGCCCCTTTCCATATCTGGCCCGCCCATATCTACCAACACACCTGGCCCGCCTATACCTACCAACACACCTGTCCCTCAGGTATAATTGCTATTCATGTGAAGCCTTGCAGGAACTACGCTGACTTCCATATTTATTTTCTATTTTACTCCCAGAATTTCCAGTTGGTCTCTCCCTCAAATCATGTAAACTGGGAGGTAGGTGAGTTAAAGGGGAGGGTGCCATAGTGGTGCTTGACTCCGGCCCGGCCGGCTGCGGCACTCCATCACTCTGTGATTTACATCCGGCACCCTGGCACTGTTTATCATGGCGTAATGCTGCCTAGGCGGAGTATAACACTTTTATGACTATTGTGTAACTGAAATGACGCCATGATGAAATTTTGAAGTTATGATTGTGTGTGTGTGTGTGTGTACTTACCTAATTGTGCTTGCTGGGGTTAAGCTCTGGCTCTTTGGTCCTGCCTGTCAACCGTCAATCAACAGGTGCACAGGTTCCTGAGCCTATTGGGCTCTATCATATCTACTCTTAAAACTGTGTATCTACACTTGAAACTGTGTTCAGTACTGTATACAGTACAGTGTGTGTGTGTGTGCATATGTCGGTGTGTCTTGATGGTAGTTATCGTGTAGTGTGGTCTGTGTATTCCTTCAGCTCCTGGGCTCTGTCTTTCTAGGTGCTTCGTCGTCTGATGATTTAATGTTTATTTGTATATATATTTTGTTTACTTATGCTTCCTCTTATTCTCTCGCAAAACTTGTTTTCGTGCGACACTTTCTCTCCCACATTCATACTCGTCTGACAATCAAAGCAAATCCAAATCTTTATTCACAATTGGCTGTACATTTCTAACTAGGAAAGTTTGAGTAAAATTAAGAGTACATAATTACATAAGAGTCAAGAGCACAGTCTCAGACGTTGTCATTATCAGCGCCACAAACTTTCATTGTAACAACTTGTAGAGACCATTACAACACTGGCTGTATTAAACAGGTCTACAACAGTCTAAATCAAACTGATATTTTTGGCGAAAAAGTTTGTTTACATTTTGGCGTCCAGTGTATATTACCCTTCAGTGTGGTTGACCATTAGCGCGCTACGACAGTCACTGGCATAATTTATATCACGAAATGAGGTATCATGAGAAGACAATTAGAGTGAAATTAGACAATTAGAGATAAAGTAATCATATCATGAAGTTATATAAATATTATTCTAAATATACCCTTATATTTAGGGTATATATACTCTTAGTTATATAAATATACCCTTATATTTAGGGTATATATACTCTTAGTTATATAAATATACCTTTAGTATTCTACATCGACAGGTTCTGGGTCAACCCCGGACCAAAACCACTCCAAACACAAACTCGTACAACACATCTGACTTCATTAGGTCTCCAAATGCCTCATAAAGCCATCTCTTTGTGTCAGTTGTTCATAATTTCCAATTGGCAGCTGGGGTCTGCCCGCTCTCTCTCTGCTGGCTAGTCGTGTGCTGCCCTACACACCAGCTACACCATTATATTCACCACTCTTTCTTAAGTTGTATTTCCTAACAGTTATGTTTATATTTCTGGAAAAGAAAGAGTGACTATTGACAGGAGAGTGCCTAAAAAAGATGAGTTGATTGAGTTTGCTGGACGGGTGATTTCTTTCACACAAAATTATATCAAAGCCGGCTGGTGCTGTTATAAAGTCGGGTAGTTGGTCCAGATGATGCGTGAACGCCTTAAGGACCTTCATGTTTCCTTCCTTTCAGACGTACGTATTCTTCCCTGCTTCCTCTCCTCTCTTGTTTAACTTTGTCACCTTCTCGTTAATTGTTGCTTTGCTCTCAATATGACTGGTCAGTTGCTTGGGTTCTAGTGCTGCTTCGGATGTCGTATCGCTCGTATATTATTTCTCTACTTCTTCGGAGTCTTAAGTATTGATTTCTCTGTACAATATGTTGTTCCCTGTCCTGAGATTCCTCTGTTTTATCCTATACTTTTTTCTACTCTACAGTTTTGGTTGGATTTTGAGTAGTCATAGTCTGGTGAATCAAGATCTTTTGCTATATTTCGTTTCTGTGACTTAATACTTAGGTTTGATCACCTCTTAAATTTCCCCTTCACACTTCTGGTTGATGTGTGTTATTGTGGGGGTGAAGTTAGACATGCAAATACCAAGCCCTTAACACTTCGACAAAGAGTTATGTTGAAAATGTTATAAATAGATAAATGAAGTTTCGGAGTCTCTCTCTCTGTCTCTCTGTCTCTCTGTCTCTCTCTGTCTGTCTGTCTGTCTGTCTGTCTGTCTGTCTGTCTGTCTGTCTGTCTGTCTGTCTCTCTCTCTCTCTCTCTCTCTCTCTCTCTCTCTCTCTCTCTCTCTCTCTCTCTCTCTCTCTCTCTCTCTCTCTCTCTCTCTCTCTCCCTCTCTCCTCACAAAGGACAAGAGGATGAAAGGTCTCCCGGCACGACCGTTTGTTCTACCTCTCATCCTAAATTGTAAAGGCAAACATTTACTTGCAATCAAAATGGTTCGTCAGAAAGCATCCAAACCCGCTTTGTTTTATATGCATAAAATTACTAGAATTATTAAAATAGCTTCATGGTGGAATAGCTTTTTGGTGGAATTCAAAAGCTCTGATAATATTGATTGAAAATGGCTTGAAAGGTTTTAGGTTAATTTTTCCATGTTTGCTGACTGATTTTATATTTATTATTAATTATTAATTGGTGTTCATCTTTACTGCATTGAGTATTATTATTATATTAATTTACTTGGCTACGAGAAGAACTGAATGAATCAGTGTGGTTGAGTGTGTGTCCGCCACGCATTCGAACACAGCGGAATTCAGCAAACTTTGCTTGGCTTTCTCATGCACAGGACTACACGTTGCTCCAGCTCCTGGGCTCTGCCTAAGAATTTTTTTTCGTAACAGGGCAAAAAAAAAAAACATCCTTCCATGCGGATGTATGGATATGAGCATCCATCATCCATACGCTCGAATTTCTAAGTCTCCCTAGACACGATGACGACTTTGTGTTCAGGGGGGACCCTGGAGACTCCAGCAGGGTCTCGTAACTCTGAAATTTCGGGCTCTTGAGCCTCTGGGTAACCCAGGAGAGGCTGCCGCACTGGTGAGAACCTGACAGTGATGGTGATCATGTTTATTGAGGATGAATATAATGGTTTTGATGTACTGAACGGGGAAAGGTCGGACAAAGTAGTGCCGATACCACCACGGTGAAGATTGTGTGTAATGATGATGACTTCCGTGTTCTCCACACACACACACACACACACACACACACACACACACACACACACACACACACACACACACACACACACAGTACCGCATAAGAGGCTGGTACATAAGCTGGAGAGACAGGCAGGTGTAGCTGGTAAGGTGCTCCAGTGGATAAGGGAGTATCTAAGCAATAGGAAGCAGAGAGTTACGGTGAGGGGTGAGACCTCCGATTGGCGTGAAGTCACCAGTGGAGTCCCACAGGGCTCTGTACTCGGTCCTATCTTGTTTCTGATATATGTAAATGATCTCCCGGAGGGTATCGATTCATTTCTCTCAATGTTTGCGGACGATGCTAAAATTATGAGAAGGATTAAAACAGAAGAGGACTGTTTGAGGCTTCAAGAAGACCTAGACAAGCTGAAGGAATGGTCGAACAAATGGTTGTTAGAGTTTAACCCAACCAAATGTAATGTAATGAAGATAGGTGTAGGGAGCAGGAGGCCAGATACAAGGTATCATTTGGGAGAGGAAATTCTTCAGGAGTCAGAGAAGGAAAAAGACTTGGGGGTTGATATCACGCCAGACCTGTCTCCTGCAGCACATATCAAGCAGATAACATCAGCGGCATATGCCAGGCTGGCCAACATACGAACGGCATTCAGAAACTTGTGTAAAGAATCATTCAGAACTTTGTATACCACATATGTCAGGCCAATCCTGGAGTATGCAGCCCCAGCATGGAGTCCATATCTAGTCAAGGATAAGACTAAACTGGAAAAGGTTCAAAGGTTTGCCACCAGACTAGTACCCGAGCTGAGAGGTATGAGCTACGAGGAGAGACTACGGGAATTAAACCTCACTTCGCTGGAAGACAGAAGAGTTAGGGGGGACATGATCACCACATTCAAGATTCTGAAGGGGATTGATAGGGTAGATAAAGACAGTCTATTTAACACAAGGGGAACACGCACAAGGGGACACAGGTGGAAACTGAGTGCCCAAATGAGCCACAGAGATATTAGAAAGAACTTTTTTAGTGTCAGAGTGGTTGACAAATGGAATGCATTAGGGGGTGATGTGGTGGAGGCTGACTCCATACACAGTTTCAAGTGTAGATATGACAGAGCCCGATAGGCTCAGGAATCTGTACACCTGTTGATTGACGGTTGAGAGGCGGGACCAAAGAGCCAGAGCTCAACCCCCGCAAACACAACTAGGTGAGTACACACACACACAGCACCCTGGGGACCCCGTGAGCACCCTGGGGACCCCGTGAGCACCCTGGGGACCCCGTGAGCACCCTGGGGACCCCGTGAGCACCCTGAGGACCCCGTGAGCACCCTGGGGACCCCGTGAGCACCCATTTGGACCCCGTGAGCACCCTGGGGACCCCGTAAGCACCCCAGGGACCCTGTGAGCACCCTGGGGACCCCCGTGAGCACCCTGGGGACCCCGTGAGCACCCTGGGGACCCCGTGAGCACCCTGGGGACCCCGTAAGCACCCCAGGGACCCTGTGAGCACCCTGGGGACCCCCGTGAGCACCCTGGGGACCCCATGAGCACCCTGGGGACCCCGTGAGCACCCTGGGGACCCCGTGAGCACCCTGGGGACCCCGTGAGCACCCTGGGGACCCCGTGAGCACCCTGGGGACCCCGTGAGCACTCTGGGGACCCCGTGAGCACCCTGGGGACCCCGTGAGCACCCTGGGGACCCCGTAAGCACCCCAGGGACCCTGTGAGCACCCCAGGGACCCCCGTGAGCACCCTGGGGACCCCCGTGAGCACCCTGGGGGACCCCCGTGAGCACCCTGGGGGACCCTGTGAGCACCCTGGAGACCCCGTAAGCACCCTGGGGACCCCGTGAGCACCCTGGGGGACCCCGTGAGCACCCTGGGGACCCCGTGAGCACCCTGGGGGACACCGTGAGCACCCTGGGGGACCCCGTGAGCACCCTGGAGACCCCGTGAGCACCCTGGGGGTCCTCGTGAACACCCTGGGGACCCCCGTGAGCACCCTGGGGGACCCCGTGAGCACCCTGGAGACCCCGTGAGCACCCTGGGGGACCCCGTGAACACCCTGGGGACCCCGTGAGCACCCTGGGGACCCCCGTGAGCACCCTGGGGGACCCCGTGAGCACCCTGGAGACCCCGTGAGCACCCTGGGGGACCCCGTGAACACCCTGGGGACCCCGTGAGCACCCTGGGGACCCCCGTGAGCACCCTGGGGGACCCCGTGAGCACCATCGCCCCTAGACACAGTGCACTTGCACACAGCACTAACAACCACACGTTGAGTTGAAATAAGTTAACCACTTAGCGAGAATGTAATAAAACTCTTCAGTAATTAAGGATGGAAATAAACAGAGGCGCTTTGTAACTGCCTGGTGCCGGGGGCAGTGGTCGCGTCGCTGGGGCGGCCGGGCTCCAGGGAGCTGCCCCGGGGGCGGTGGTCGCGTCGCTGGGGCGGCCGGGCTGCAGGGAGCTGCCCCGCGGCCCCGGGGGCAGTGGTCGCGTCGCTGGGGCGGCCGGGCTGCAGGGAGCTGCCCCGCGGCCCCGGGGGCAGTGGTCGCGTCGCTGGGGCGGCCGGGCTCCAGGGAGCTGCCCCGGGGGCGGTGGTCGCGTCGCTGGGGCGGCCGGGCTGCAGGGAGCTGCCCCGCGGCCCCGGGGGCGAAGGTTGAGTTATGTCTCTGTTTGTCTCTCTCTCTCTTGATGGATTTCCTGATTATTTTGGATATTTGTTGGATATATATATTGTGGATGATCAGAGGGAAAAGGAAGACACGGTATAGACACTTTGATTTGCAGATTCGAACAGCAAAGGCCAAGTAATTGCTCAAACTTTCACTTTCTATTTGAAATTTCTTCCGCCCCCCCTCTTTCTCTCTTCCTCACACACACACACACACACACACACACACACACACACACACACACACACACACACACACACACATACACATACACACACATGCACAGCCACAGAGATATTGGAAAAAACTTTTTTAGTGTCAGAGTGGTTGACAAGTGGAATGCATTAGGCAGTGATGTGGTGGAGGCTGACTCCATACACAGTTTCAAGTGTAGATATGATAGAGCCCAATAGGCTCAGGAACCTGTACACCAGTTGATTGACAGTTGAGAGGCGGGGACCAAAGAGCCAGAGTTCAACCCCTGCAAGCACAACTAGGTGAGTACACACTCTGGTCTATTAACTCAACACCTCTTCCTCTGGCGTGCTGCTCTCCAACTCCTTCCCTCCACAACACCCGTGACACAGAGGGTTGGATCAACAAGACTTGCCTTACAGGGTGCTACTCAAATGGCACCGGACTCTTTAACAACATAAAAAAAGAAAGGACGGAGAGACCAGGGGAAACCAAACTAAGTATAATTGCTGCTGCATACACAAAACTCACAATAATTATTGCTGTTGGGGATTTTCTCCAAATAGTGTCAGATATTAAATATGGAAGAAATTAGAGTGATGGAGGAAAAATAACAGTGCTAAGAGTGCATGCATAGACACTCCAGCGGTGACTGGCATGGCCCATAAGCAAAAGATAAAGCTACTTATAAATGGTGATTTCAACCATGGATATGTAGAATGGGATACAACGAATGCACAAGGAGGGAGAGAGAGAGAGAGAGAAGCAGATTTAATCTGATGGAATTAATAGAGAATTCCTAACACACGTGAGGGAGGCTACGAGAATAAGGGAAAGAGATGTACAAGTAAGACTGGACCGTCTCTCTTATCAGAGCAGAAGCGACATGGAAAACAAAAAAATCGAGAACCCACAAGGTGCTTGTGCCCACTGTGTCCTGGAATACGAGAGCCACCAGCGCCAAGCTCGTGGGCTGGGCTGGTTGCTGGAGGGTGGCCTGGGCTGGAGGGAGGGCTGGGCTGGTTGCTGGAGGGAGGGCTGGGCTGGTTGCTGGAGGCTGGGCTGGTTGCTGGAGGGAGGGCTGGGCTGGTTGCTGGAGGGAGGGCTGGGCTGGTTGCTGGAGGGAGGGCTGGGCTGGTTGCTGGAGGGTGGCCTGGGCTGGAGGGAGGGCTGGGCTGGTTGCTGGAGGGAGGGCTGGGCTGGTTGCTGGAGGCTGGGCTGGTTGCTGGAGGGAGGGCTGGGCTGGAGGGAGGGCTGGGCTGGTTGCTGGAGGGAGGGGCAGTGCTGGAGGGGGTGGGTGCTGGGGCGCAATAAAAACTGCCTTCCAACGACTTGTTTACAACAAGGACGCAAGAAATACTTCATCAGCATGACTCTCCCCGCTGTTTACAAATATGCCATCCAAGGTTCATAAATGTCACTTTTAAGATATATAAAAATTCCTAGATTAAAATTTCATCTAGTGAGTGTAGTTAGTTTGTTACACACAGAAATCACAATAGCGTGATGCATCAAATGAACAAATCCACAAGGGCGTTTTGAAATGAACAATTCAAGAATTAGTCTTGAATTGGTTTGTGTTTGCGAAATCCCTTGTAAATCTTTTTATAAATTCCATGTGGGGAAAAACCAGCAAACATCTTGGCCAGAGAATATAATAAGAGCAGTGTAAGAAAGCTACCTTACACTGCACTTTATATATATATAATATATATATATATATATATATATATATATATATATATATATATATATATATATATATATATATATATAATATATATATATATAATATAATATACTAGATGTGGTTTCCACGCTGGAGCTGCATATTCCAGTATTGGTCTGACATGTGAGGTATACAATGTTCTGACTGATTCCTTACACAAGTTCCAGGTTTTTGAAGACAGTTATTATGTTTGCCAGCCTTGCATATGCCGTTGATGATATCTTTTCTGATGTGCGTGTGCAAATAGAACAATTTCGGGACATAAACATCTCTTCTCCGAACAGGTGGAAATTGTGGCAACAGTACAAGCAATTTCCTACAGAGAACAGTCCTGTTGAGTTCCTGATACAGTGCCCAGTTTGTGGTACTTTTAACATATTGGACGTCAGTTGTAATCCCAAAAATTGTTAGTTAATTGCTTATACGTAGTTGTAATTAATAAATGTTTATTCAGGTAAGGTACATACATACAAGAGATTTTTTACAAAAATTGCTAGGTTTATAGATAGAGCTGATACATACAATGCCTAAAGCCACTATTACGCAAAGCGTTTCAGGCAGAGTTGGCCATCATTCTCCCTCCGGCGTTTTCATGTCTAACACACGTTTTTGTATCCTGTGTAACCAGGTCCAGCTTGGAGTGATGGCGAGGAAGACTACTTCACCTGACCCCTTGACCTACTCCCTGACCTCGACGACCCACCGGGAGGCCCTCACACACGCGCCTCAAGCGTCACCGCCCCTCAACACCGACGCTCCGCCGCCGGAAGATATTGCTGAAATAGATTATTTTCAAAACGATTATACTGAAGGTATGTTGTTTATGCTTTCAGAACTGCCAGCTGGTTATTTAACAATATTTGTTTTATTTGTTTGTATAACAATATATTATATATTTATTATATAAATACTACTACGTAGCTACTTTTAGCTACTTATATTTATTATATATATGTATATATTTGTATAACAATATTTGTTTACTTGTTTGTTATTTAACAATATTGGCTACTTTTCCAGTTTTTTTCACTTTGTTAATATTTGGGTAAGGTGGACTCTGCTAACGCCTAGGTGTTCCAATTAGTCTTGAAATTGAAATTGAAATAAGTTTATTGATGTAAAATACACACAAAGGGATGAGGTAGCTCAAGCTATTCTCACCCCGTTCAGTACATCGTGTTAATACAGACATAGACACACATCACAAACAATAAACATATTTCCAAACATTCTGAGAGATAAACATCTACATTTCCTCCTTTACACAAGATTAGTCTTGATTTTATTTTGTTCCAGAACGTTTTCTTTCTGTTGGGGAGTGTTGTACATGCTGCTATGGCGGTGTGTCCACTCACAGGATGAGTGGCGCTGCCCAATACTGTCACTATGGCGGTGTGTCCACTCACAGGATGAGTGGCGCTGCCCAATACTGTCACTATGGCGGTGTGTCCACTCACAGGATGAGTGGCGCTGCCCAATAAACTCGCCTTTCGGGGCAAAATTAAAAAAAAAAATGTATTTCTTGATATGCTAAATTTAAGACCTTACACCCACTCTTTATCTCACCTTATCATTTCATTCAAATGACCTTCAGCTTTTATTACTCCTTATTGTTCTAAGAATTGAAGATGACCATTCGTATCCGCATATTTCAAGCGTAAATCCGTATAAAGTTATTTTGTAGGAACGTGTGAACGTTTTGTAATGTGACGGGACAGCCATATTAGGTGTTAGACAACAGTCATCTGTGGCCAGCAACTTTCACTTGGTCGGGTGAAGTAATTTTTCGAAGATCAATTTGCTGCAAGAAAAAGAGGAAGGGAGGGGTAAGAGGGAGGGAGGGAGTGGGGTAAGAGGGAGGGAGGGAGTGGGGTAAGAGGAAGGGAGGGAGTGGTGTAAGAGGGAGGGAGTGGGGTAAGAGGAAGGGAGGGAGTGGGGTAAGAGGGAGGGAGGGAGTGGGGTAAGAGGGAGGGAGGGAGTGGGGTAAGAGGGAGGGAGGGAGTGGGGTAAGAGGGAGGGAGAGAGTTGGGTAAAGTGAAGAAAAAGAAAATTCAATTTAAATTTCAATCTTGGAAGGGCGGAGTAGACGAAACAACTCGCACCACTTTAAGATAAATGTGACTCAAGCCAGCCATCCAGAGGCTGTGATCCACCTTCCCTCAGGGCACTGTCAGCACCCTAACCAAGTGCCTTCACCAACAACGTCCTGGATCACCAGCACAAGTACAGTGCACATGAGTGGTATGGGACCAGGCAAGACATGTCTCCAAAATTTCGCTGTTGTTATCAATCAGTTGGGAGTTACAAGCCAATGAGGTTATTGGTAGGCTTCGGAAATGAACTTGAACCTATTGGGATAAAACCCGTAGCTGGTTTCGAGAGTTATTATCCTGTCATTGATAGGCTTTCTGGTGGTAAATTGAGTGGTGAGGCTGTTGCTGGTAGCGGCCCGCACACGCATCACATCCTCGCTGATAAGACACTTCCTGTAGAAACCTGTAATTTCCTCTTCAATATTTATAACTACAAAAGAATGTATGTGTGTTCGAAGCTGGAAGCCAGACGTTTGGTGCTAGCCTCGCCAAACTTTGCAGGATGACTGGTCTTGGGGAAGGGGGTTCATAAGCATATTGGGGTTGAACTCCAAGCCCCCCCCCCCTTCCCCACTATGCATGAAATGGAAAATTGTACTAATTACCAATCTCGCTAAATAAAAGACTCAATCCTCACTACGATTACAGGGATGAAGAGAAGGTAATGAATGCTAGGGGAAGTGGTGAAGGGCAGGGAAGGTGGTGAAGGGCAGGGAAGGTGGTGAAGGGCTGGGAAGGTGGTGAAGAAAAGAATGGAGAAAGTTGTGGAACAGAAGATGGTAAATGGTAAGGAAGGTGATAGTGAATATAAAAGCCAATACCCAACTGACTTTTATATACATATACCAGTAGAATGTTGAATAGTGGCGAGACTCTGATATTCAGAGTGTTCGATGATTGTCACTATTGTGCCTCTCCCCTTCCTGCCTCCTCTCCCTTCCTCCTCTCCCTGCCTCCTCTCCCAGCCTGGGACTGGGACTTCGCTGGGAAACGAACCTGGGACAACTGCACTCTCACACCAAAACAATTTTCACTCTATCAACCATTTTTTATGTATTCACTTATTGAGTTCTGTTACTTCTCTTTCCTTTTTTATTCATTTCCGGTTTACACAATATAAATTGTTGGCGTGTGACTATTCCCTTCATCCCATGTTTGTGCTATTTTCTCTCTCTGTCTATGAATAACTCTCTACCTCTCACTCTGACCTTCTCTTCTGCCTCTTACCTTTCCCCTTCAATTTTTTCCGATTGTCTGTAATCCCCTTTTTCTCTCTCGTCTTGCCTTTTCTTTATTCTTGAAATTTGTTTTACATTCTTCTATTTTATATTCCATTCGTTGCTTCCTGCATCACAATTTGTTTTTTTCCCTCCTTTCCTCTGTCTCCGTTCCTTTACTTTCCTGTTGCACTCTTACTTTTTCCTTAGCTTCCTTTTCATCCTTTACTCCTTTCTTCTTCTTCCATTACTCCTTTTTCTGCTTCCTTCATATCTTCCCATGTCATTGTTATTCTCCTCTTTTATTCTGATATAAATACGTTTATCTTCTGTAAGTGAGGTTTGTGCTGTTTGTAGGGCATGTTTGTGTGCATGTGTAGTGTGTATTGTATATGTGTGTTTATGTGAGTAGCGTATGTGTGTGTTTCTGTGAGCAGTGAATGTGTGTTTGAGTGTGAGTAGCGCATGTTTGTGCGTGTTCGTGTGCGTGCGTGCGTGCGTGTGTGGGATAAATAAACACACAAACATCCCATCGATGCCGAGATCAAATTAATTCATGGCCGGCCGGTGTTGGCGTGGTCAGGCTTAGTAAGGGAAGGTCCGTACCCGTGTGTGTAGTTAAGGAGTGTAGGTGTGCGTGGCTTTACATATATATGTGTGTTTAGGCATGTGTGTTCTCCCCTAACTGCACCAGCAGGGTCGAGCTTTAGCCTCCAAGGCCCGCCGTTCCAGCAATCGATCGCGCTCTATATCCTACCGGACAAGGTGCTTTCTTTTGATAATTACTTGCGACACAAACGCCATCTACACCACAGACGGAGCCATTGCGCCGTCCGACACACCCGTCACTCTCTCATTCTCCCACAGACCGTCCCCTGTCGTCGTCGACACACCCGTCACTCTCTCATTATCCCACAGACCGTCCTCTGTCGTCGTCGACACACCCGTCACACTCTCATTCTCCCACAGACCGTCCTCTGTCGTCGTCCGACACACCCGTCACTCTCTCATTATCCCACAGACCGTCCTCTGTCGTCGTCGACACACCCGTCACTCTCTCATTCTCCCACAGACCGTCACCTGTCGTCGTCGACACACCCGCGCCCGCAGCCCTACCCCGAGGTGGTGGTGTCGGCGGTGGTGCCCGTGTTCCAGGAGCCGCGGGCACCATATGGCCACCATGTTCGCGGGGGCCTGGGCACCACCTTCAACAAGGTACCGTCTCCGCCTACGGTGTCCGTGGGCACGGTGACGGTGAGGGTGGAGGAGATCTGCCTGGTGTTGGTGGTACTGATGCTCTGGGCGGGCGCCATCACTCTCTTCATCAACAGGTGAGGCAGTAGCCAAGCTAAGGTGATAATCCGGGGCCAGATTCACGAAGCAGTTACCCAAGTACTTACGAACGTGTACATCTTTCCTCAATCTTTGACGGCTTTGTTTACATTTATTAAACAGTTTGCAAGCATGAAAACTTCCAAATCAACTGTTCTTATTGTTATAAACAGCCTCCTGGTGCTTCGGAGCTCATTAACTGTTAAATAATTGTAAACAAAGCCGCCAAAGATTGAGAAAAGATGTACAGGTTGGTAAGTGCTTGCGTAACTGCTTCGCGAATCTGGCCCCAGGAGAAACTGCTAAGCCAGTGTGACGATAATTCATACTATATAGCATTTATAAGAGTTATAAGAGTATATATAGAATATGTGAACGGGACAAGGAGCTGGGACATGAGGACGGGGGTGAAGGAATACTGCCCAACCACTCCCACCATCGGGGATCGAACACCGACACTGCAAGAAGCGAGTCCGTCGATACACACACACACACACACACACACACACACACACACACACACACACACACACACTAGGTCAAGTGATTGGAGGTAAACACGATCAGAAAATTATGGTCCGTAACGTGCCTGCTGAAGTGTGTTATGGCCCGTAACGTGCCTGCTGAAGTGTGTTATGGTCCGTAACGTGCCTGCTGAAGTGTGTTATGGCCCGTAACATGCCTGCTGAAGTGTGTTATGGTCCGTAACGTGCCTGCTGAAGTGTGTTATGGTCCGTAACGTGCCTGCTGAAGTGTGTTATGGCCCGTAACATGCCTGCTGAAGTGTGTTATGGTCCGTAACGTGCCTGCTGAAGTGTGTTATGGTCCGTAACGTGCCTGCTGAAGTGTGTTATGGTCCGTAACGTGCCTGCTGAAGTGTGTTATGGCCCGTAACATGCCTGCTGAAGTGTGTTATGGTCCGTAACGTGCCTGCTGAAGTGCGTTATGGTCCGTAACGTGCCTGCTGAAGTGTGTTATGGCCCGTAACATGCCTGCTGAAGTGTGTTATGGTCCGTAACGTGCCTGCTGAAGTGTTATGGTCCGTAACGTGCCTGCTGAAGTGTGTTATGGCCCGTAACATGCCTGCTGAAGTGTGTTATGGTCCGTAACGTGCCTGCTGAAGTGTGTTATGGTCCGTAACGTGCCTGCTGAAGTGTGTTATGGCCCGTAACGTGCCTGCTGAAGTGTGTTATGGCCCGTAACATGCCTGCTGAAGTGTGTTATGGCCCGTAACGTGCCTGCTGAAGTGTGTTATGGTCCGTAACGTGCCTGCTGAAGTGTGTTATGGCCCGTAACGTGCCTGCTGAAGTGTGTTATGGTCCGTAACGTGCCTGCTGAAATAATTCAGCACTTTTGGTAAAATAGAGTGGGAGTGTTTTGTTTGAGCTCCGCACTTAGCTGGGATCATCAGCAGGAAAGTCCTCCATATTTCAATTGTTTTAAATTGTATATTTCAACCCGTCCTCCTGAAATTATACTGCTGAATGTTTTAACACTTTTCAACAATATAATGTATGCAGATATGGACAGCTTTGGATGGAATTTGAGTCAAAGCTGTTGATTAAAATAATGTATTGTGTGTATAATATATTCCAGTGTTCGCATGTTGCGTTAATTAGCAACAGGTGAGATGCTAGTACGGACAGGTTCTAAAGAGTACTTCCTTACCCCCCCCCCCAGCAGGAGTTACAGCCCCGTTCTTGTGCCAGGTAAGGTCACTACGGGCTCACCATAGCCCGTGCTGCTCGGAACTTACGTTTCGAGCAGCTGAATCTAAAACAACAACATCCTCCTCCTCCTCCTCCCGCAGGTGGGGCAAGCTGCGCATGTTGGAGCCTTACCAGCCAGCGTACACGGCTCCTGTGGTGCCTCCGCGCCCTCCCCCGCCTCCCATGGGTCCCTGTATCAACATCCAGAGCACCTCCGACCTGACGCTCACCGAAGGTGGCGCTGCAGGAGGCAGATACGACTGGGGAGCGCCTGAAAGCTACGGCAGAGGCTCGCTGGCCAGCGGGTACCTGGGGCTGGACAGATCTCCCTCCTGCCTCAGTGTCCGGACACTCAACCCGCAGAGGAAGGTGAAGAGCGCCGTGGACCTGGTGTCCCTGGTCATGCAGGAGAAGATGTCCTCCAGTATCCACCTCGCTGCTACCAACGTCTAGGTGCGTGCGGGCCTCTCAAACGTGGATCCATAATCCTTAGAATCGTGTTATCTCAAACGCTCAAGCTTGTAAATGCTAGCGAGGCTCAGACGTATGGTTGGTGGCCTTTCATGCTCAGTTATACGGCTAAGAACAGCGACTAGTTACATATGATGCAACATTTGGATACAATATTGTCTCAAACGCACAGAATTCTAAAGGTTCAAGAACGGTTATTAACGTTGAGAGAGCAGACTCCTGTGAACGCTCGTTATCATGGCTGCCTCAGACACTTGGACATCTGCTGTGGGTGGTTCGATCGTCTTAAACCTCGAACACACTTGTCTGGACAGATTCAATTAATATCTGTTAACACCTGGTGTTATACACACAAGGCAGGTATCATTTACATCGGGTGTACACACCCGGCTCCCTCAGGCACTCAAACATTACTAGTCACGGTGGCATCTTCTTCAGCAGACGTCCTGTGCCGCCCCTGAAGCAGATATCCTGTGTTACACCTGTCCGCAGACTCGACCCGGGAACACGACCCGCAGACACAACCCGCAGACACGACCCACAGACACGACCCGCAGACACGACCCGCAGACACGACCCGCAGACACGACCAGTAGACACGACCCGGAAACACGACCCGCAGACACGACCCGGGAACACGACCCGCAGACATGACCCGGGAACACAACTCGCAGACACGACCCGCAGACACGACCCGGGAACGCGACCCGCAAACACGACCCGCAGACACGACCCGGGAACACAACTCGCAGACACGACCCGCAGACCCGAACCGCAGACGCGACCCGCAGACCCGACCCGCAGGCCTGGAAGTACATTACCGAGGCGATATTCTCTTCCAATTTTGTGAATCACAATTCTCATAGCGAAGCGAGAGGTGAGTCAGTCCAATAAACTACTAGAGTAGTGAATAGAGTGGCGTCGGACACTGTCATCGGTGACACGGTGACAGATGACCCTCGCGCAGCGCAAAATATTAGCATAGAGGTCAGTGAAAAAGGCCTGATGGACAAATGAGGAACTGATATAGCATGACATAGGTTCAGACAGTGGCTAGAATTACACATAAAGGGAAAATTAGGCGAGAACCAGCTCCACACAGCGGAGGAGAAGATCGACTGGAGCAAGAACTGAGATCACAGTGAAAAGGAGCCAAGCTAATCCAACGTGACCTTGGATTGCATAATTGAAGATAAACTGTTCGTCAGAAAATGTATATAGGTAATATATATAAATATTAAGGAAACAAAGATGATCAGCACGTCCAAAACGCTCGAGTATGGTGAGAATAGTGACCATGGCGGGAGAATCCTCACCTGGCCACGAGTATGGACGGGAAGCTAGACAGGAGAAAATGGACCAGGATGGTAACAATTGGACTTGGACAGGAAAAAGTGGGACTTAGCCAAGAAAAATTGAACAGGAAAAATAAGACAGGTGCAGTAGAAATGGAACTTGTACAGAATAAGGGTAAATAGACAGGATGAACAATGTAAAAAAAGAGGTTTACAGCGATTGAAAGATTCTACGAGTGGAGGTGTATATTGGATTCTGGATTCAGTAGAGCAAAACGCAGAGCTGAGACTAGAGCTCACAGAGCTGCTGGCTCTGTGAGGCGCTCAACGGGGCTTCTACACACAAATATAAACACATGAGCTCAAATGTATTTTCATATTTGCCTTTCTTCGCCTTTCATGGATTATGTTGCCTCTGATCGTCCTCCTGTGGCTCATCATCGTCCTCCTGTGGGTCATCATCGTCCTCCTGTGGGGTCATCATCGTCCTCCTGTGGCTCATCATCGTCCTCCTGTGGTTCATCATCGTCCTCCTGTGGGTCATCGTCCTCCTGTGGGTCATCATCGGCTTCCTGTGGGTCATCATCGTCCTCCTGTGGGTCATCATCGTCCTCCTGTGGCTCATCATCGTCCTCCTGTGGCTCATCATCGTCCTCCTGTGGATCATCATCGTCCTCCTGTGGCTCATCATCGTCCTCCGGTGGGGGTCATCATCGTCCTCCTGTGGTTCATCATCGTCCTTCTGTGGGTCATCATCGTCCTCCTGTGGCTCATCATCGTCCTCTTGTGGGTCATCATCGTCCTCCTGTGGTTCATCATCGTCCTCATGTTATCCACCATCGTCCCCATGTTATCCATCATCGTCCCCCATGTTATCCACCATCGTCCCCCTGCGACCAATCGTCGTCCAGTATTCCATTACTTGCGCCTATAATCCAACCTTTGCCCTCCTGTGATCCATCATTTTATTTCAATTATTAATAATGACAAACTCCACCGAGGCTGAGAGGCGACGCGAACCAGCGACCACGGTATTGCCAGCCTGGTACTCTACCACTGTACCATCGTGGACTCGCACAAGTCAGACAACCAGATTTCTACATAAATCGCAGTGAGTATTGAAAGTTGGGGCGTACGGTACTCACCTAGTTGTGTATGTGAGGGTTGAGCTTCGGCTCTTTGGTCCCGGTGTATTGCCACTTCCACCCGAGTGCTTGTGGGTCAGGCGTCAAGACTTGGCCTGGTTTCAGTAGGAGCCTTCAGACTTCTTGTGGTTTCAGTAGAACTCCGGAGGTGTATAGGTAAGCTTATAGACTTATAGGTAAGTCTACGATGGTACAGTGGTATAGTATGCGACTGGCAATGTCTTGGTCGCAGGTTCGCGTCTCCTCACAACCCCCGGTGGGTTTTCTGATTGATATATATATCACTTTAGTGTGATTTCTCTGTGTAAATAATGATAATAATAATTTTTTATATGATTATAATAAGTAACACACAATTGTAATTGTTCAGATATTATTTTTATCAAGATAAAAAAACCTATATATTACTCATGTACCTTTCGGACAACTTAGTTCAGACAAAAATCAGTTGTGTAAGAATATATTGATTTTTGTAATGCTGCCAGTAGACATAACGTGTTCCAGTATCAAAATCAGTACCACTTTTAACCCTCCACATAATACTATGCTTTTTTAACGTGTCAGTGGAAGTAAATAGTTTAAGGTATTCTTGATATTAATGTGTGATTGATGATTTTGTATGGAAGAATTACTTGGCAGTGCTTCGAGGAGCGAAAGTCACTGAGAGATGACTCTCATATATATATATATATATATATATATATATATATATATATATATATATATATATATATATATATATATATCTATATATATATATAATATATATATATATAATATGTATATGTGTGTGAGAGAGAGGGTGAAGAACGCAAGAAAGAAATTACAAGACTTAAAGCAGTCATGTAGTTTCTTTCAGAGTAATATTTCCAAAATAAAATAAAAACACATTTTTACACACTCCAGTGTATTTTAGATTTAATGTATATAAATATATATTATAATGTGTTACAGTTAAAAGAAACTAACAGAACAATTTTAAACAAAAATACAAAGATATAAAGCCACAAATATTATGAATGATCTTCCTGTATGGTTTACCATGTATATACCAGGTGTATAACACATGTATGGTTTACCATGAATATACCAGGTGTATATAACACATGTATGGTTACTCCAGTTTGTTCCTTCGGCTCATTCCTCCTTGCTAGTCATACATGTTAATATTCTCCACTTAAGTGTTATTTCAGATGTTTAACCGTTGCTTTTGTATACCTCACTCCATATGTTAATGTGTATGATAAATTTAACATTACCCGATGTATCATTATTTGTATGCACAAATGTGGCCATTTTACTATATATATATATATATATATATATATATATATATATATATATATATTGGTTGCAGTCGTTCTTGTAGGAGAAGGAAGTTGAAAAAGTAACTCCCCAAAGTTCTCAAGTGAAGAAAAACGTAAGAAAAATGTAGAAGATTCGCACTAGAATCTTTTTGGGGTATAGATAATTTCAAAGACTGATTAGCTATAGACCGAATTTTCGATATGGGTGTGGATCTTGCTCAGCCAACTGTGGCGACTCGAAGCAACTCTGGTTCTGTGTATTTTCCTATATATTTATATAAATTGGTAACTGATCTGTTATGTGTATGATTCCCAATCTTCCCTTCTGTGCTTCACATATATAAGTCAGCAGCAAGACGACTCAGGAGCGTATATCTGGGGCCAGATTCACGAAAGAACTTACGAACCTGCACATCTTTTCTCAATCTTTGGTTTACAATTATTAAACAGTTAATGAGCTCGGAAGCACCAGGAGGCTATTTATAACAGTAACAACAGTTGATTGGGAAGTTTTCATGCTTGTAAACTGTTTAATAAATGTAACCAAAGCCGTCAAAGATTGAGGAAAGATGTACACGTTCGTAAGTGCTTGCGTAAGTGCTTTCGTGAATCTGGCCACTGAGACGCAAGATGACGGGAATATGTCGCTGTGTTGGAAGATGGAATAATTGCTCCAGAAAAATGACTAAGAAGAAACGGAAGAGAAATAGGTTAATTGTTAAAAGATAAAAGTCTTAAACTAAGGAAATGTAATGGAATGAAATTTATAATAGATCACTCTAACTTGTTGAAAATACATCTATCAACTTATCTATTGTTTAGTTTAGTGTGTCTATGTTACAACCATTATATTGATTGAGTTTCATCTATATGTAATTAGGTTCATATATGTTGATTGTTTCAAGCGTAGGTTAGACATGTATCTAATAATTTATAACATGCATGTCTAACCTACAGTTGAAATAATCAAGCTATCCCACGTCCATGAGTTTGGGTGGATATAAATAGGTGTTGCCTCGAATGGGTCAATAGACCTTCAGTTTCCATCATTCTTTAACTTTTTTATGTTATATCTTGCTCCTGTGAAGGATGTGAAGTGTGTCACGAGCAGTCCTTCTTGCCCTCTCCCTCTCCCCTTCTGGTAGCAATCATTCGCTGGTCGTATGGTGTCTGACTGAGAGCACTCACTAAATCATGTGACCTTTGGTTCCAAAACGAAGTCTTAGAAATCAAGTATATTTGCTTAGATCTCTTGATAGTCAATTCCAGCTTCCATCACTCCTGAGACAGTTTGGTTAATGAAGACGGGTCCCTCCTGCACCGTCTGCCTCTCGTTCTATTTACCTGTCTGCTTCTCTGTCAGTCTGTCTGTCTGTTTTTCTTCGTCCCTTGAAAGGATCTACACTTGTATTTAAATGATTTTTTTTGTCGTGCAGTCCAGTTCTGTGAATAAAAGGTGTCTAATTTAAACATATTAATGAAGTGATCTTAACTGTAGACTCTAATTAATTCCGTTTATCTTTTTAAGGGAACAAAATATAGATAAGCAAGAGAAGTAGAACTATAGAGCTCTTGGGAAGGATACGAGAAGGTTATATTCAGTGTAACACTGTTGAAGTTTATTATAAATATTAAAAGAACACTCCTACAGTCCCTCCAGTTAGCCCCCACACCCCTCCCTAGTACACCCTCTCCCTAGTAACCCCTCCCTAGTACACCCTCTCCCTAGTAACACCTTCCCCTGACACAAAGAAGGGAGAGGAAGTAAAAAAAATGCAGGAATGGCCCAGAATATTTTTCGAGAGCCCAGGTCAGAGGTCAAAATTCTCTACGTCAGGGTCATGCCGCATAGCAGTGTTTCTGAACATCAAATGATCTAATTTCACCACGTTATAACCCGTAATTAATTTCACAAAAGCTTAACTGAAATGGAAGCAAATCCTGTTTAAGCTTTCTTTTATTCAACCCTTCAATACAATAATGAAACTATATAAATAAAAACTTTCCAAATGGACAGGACAATAGAAAGCGATATTAATAGTGCATAAAAGAATTAGGATGTTTTTTTTCAGCCTGAATAATTTGTATCATGACCGTACAAATGCATTGTTGAATAATTTTGCATGATTCGCTAACTAGACTGGGACGTGCACTTAAATCATTTATTCTCGAATTCTAGGGAATATTATTTCCTTGAGTGTACTCACCTATTTGTGTGTGTGTGTACTCGCCTATTTGTGCTTGCGTGGGTTGAGCTCTGGCTCTTTGGTCCCGCCTCTCAACTGTCAATCAACTGGTGTACAGGTTCCTGAGCCTATTGGGCTCTATCATATCTAAATTTGAAACTGTGAATGGAGTCAGCCTCCACCACATCACTGCCTAATGCATTCCATCTGTTAACTACTCTGACACTGAAAAATTTCTATCTAACGTCCCTGTGGCTCATTTGGGTACTCAGTCTCCACCTGTGTTCCCTTGTTCGCGTACCACCCGTGTTAAAATGTTTATCCATATCTACCCTGTCAATTCCTTTGAGAATTTTGTAGGTAGTGCTCACGTCTCCCCTTACTCTTTTGTCTTCCAGTGTCGTGAGGTGCATCTTACGCAGCCTTTCCTCGTAGCTCATGCCTCTTAGTTCTGGGACTAGCCTAGTGGCATACCTCTGAACTTTTTCAAGCTTCGTCTTGTGCTTCACAAGGTACGGGTTCCATGCTGGGGCCGCATGCTGTGTGTGTGTGTGTGTAATTACCTAAGTGTAATTACCTAAGTGTAGTTACAGGATGAGAGCTACGCTCGTGGTGTCCCGTCTTCCCAGCACTCTTTGTCATATAACGCTTTGAAACTACTGACGGTCTTGGCCTCCACCACCTTCTCACCTAACTTGTTCCAACCGTCTACCACTCTATTTGCGAATTTGCGAACTCTATTTGTGTGTGTGTGTGTGTGTGTGTCCCACACAGTACACCTTTCTGACCCACACACATGGTGCAGGTGTGGAGTTAGAATGCTATAACAGCAGCTGAGTGGTGTGTGGAGGAACACTTTCCTCCACAGGTGTGTGAAGGTTGATAGTTTCCACACATCTACCACCACACACCCAGTGCCACACACCCATACAACCACCGCCACACTCCCACACACCCACACCCACACTCCCACACACCACAGTGTGTTGACAAATGTCAACCACTCCACAGTGGTTGACAAATGGAATGCATTAGGGGGTGATGTGGTGGAGGCTGACTCCATACACAGTTTCAAGTGTAGATATGACAGAGCCCGATAGGCTCAGGAATCTGTACACCTGTTGATTGACGGTTGAGAGGCGGGACCAAAGAGCCAGAGCTCAACCCCCGCAAACACAACTAGGTGAGTACACCCACCATCACACCCCAACTCCCACACACACACCCCCACAACACCCTCAACATGTCCCAATTCCAGCACTCGCCTCTAAAAAAGCACTTTCATCGTGAGCTACAACTTTACGAGAAAGAAACACGGAGAGAATCACGTTCTCGCTCGCCAATATTTCCCAAGGCTAGCAAACATTCCCCGGGGCCCTCCAACATTCCTCAGGGCTCACCAACATTCCTCAGGGCCCTCCAACATTCCTCAGGGATCGTCAACATTCTCCAGGGCTCGTCAACATTCCTCAGGGCCGTCCAACATTCGTCAGAGCTCGTCAACATTCCTCAGGGCCCTCCAACATTCCTCAGGGCTCACCAACATTCCTCAGGGCTCGTCAACATTCCCCAGGGCTCGCCACGGAACTGAGTGCCCCACACGGCAAGGTTCGTATTGCAATAGAAAGCGTGTTCGCAGTCTTAATTTTCCGTGTATATTGCAAACACGGCAAGAAGCCATTTGGAATAATCGGTAAAATATTTATGGTGAGCCCTTAGAGCGCCTGGGAGCGTGGGTTGGCACTCCCAATAAGACTTGTCTCAGGCCTCGGAGACCGTCGAGTCTTGCTTCATGTTCGCCAGGGGAAACTAACAGGATTTGTGGGTGTTTAAGGTATACGATAAGGCAGTGAGATGGTGGTTCAGATGTGTACCAGGTGTGTGGGGTGGCAGGTGTGTGGTGTGGCAGGTGTGTGAGGAGAGGCGGGGCACTGAGGCCACACTGAGCGTGTGTGTGTGTAGTATATATATCGCTAGTTAGTACTCCAGAGAGCTCAGTCATCATCTAATTTGCACAACTAATTTACTTAAAAGCTTATGAGTTAAGTAATAACTTATGTTATAATTTGTTCAGCTTTTGTCCTTGTTTATGGCATTGATGTCGAACTGTAGTTGTCACTTGTTTCGTCACTGTAATCATTCGTTTTTCTGCACTTGTTATCATTGCAGCTCTCACTGTTATCATCCTTGTAATGATTGTTGCTGTTATTGTTATCATCTGTAACGTTAGTGTCATTATGACAGTCGTCACTGATGACGGTAGACAGGCAGGAGGAGGAGGACTCACTGACGGGTCCCAGTCAGGTGTTCTACAATGAGGGGTCCCACTCAGGGGACCCACTCAGGGGGTCCCACTCAGGGGTCCCACTCAGGGGTCCCACTCAGGACTCAGTACTCCTGCAGTGATCGGTGCAGGCGCCTGTACTTGCTGCAGGTTGGCAGTGACCAAGTGCTTCCCAAATGGTCGAGTGCTCTCTAGCTGTCCACTTGTTGACCATCTGGCCAAGTGCTGTCCACCGGGTTAAGTGATGACCAGTTGCTAATCACTTGGTTACGAAATGAGGAACTGACAACTTTCATTTAATTGTTCCACATGACTTTGGTGGCAGAAACGTCCCTTTTATACCTTCTCTGAGAACCTCGACCAACAGCCCTTCAAAAGCGTCCGTCAAACTAATATTTAGGACATTAGATTGCTATGGACTATTGTATAAAATACAAATACATCGTGTAGAACGTATACACACTACAGCATGTATATACAAACTCATAAATCTGTTTCATGCCATCAAACCACAATGGACAATCCTTTCTCATTGCTAAAGTTTGGGGTTAAGACAAACGAGACTCTTCGCAGAGACATATTTACGAAGGTTTTTTTACTGTAACAAAATAAACGATACTGGCAAAGTTGGAACAAATGGTCTGGCAAAATGACATGGACGACTTGGCTGGCGCAGGCCCGCCCGGGGCCTGGAGTTAAACGACTTTGTTTGACCTGACCTCGTATTGTGGTGATCACGACCAGTGATGTCTGGCTGAGTTGCTGGCCTGACCGCCAGGGGGTCTAGACGTGGTCGCCAAGTGCTCTCCAGTTGTTGCTAGGCGTTCCGTGTGGGAGGGTGTTGTTGTTGCTAGGCGTCATGGGGACCCCCCTCCCCCCTATTCGCCGCTCTGAGACCGTGGGTCTGGAATTTTCTGGCCGTGCGTCTTACCTAGCCCTTGAGATTGTCCTGTTGGATATCCTGCGTGTGCGTGTTGCCGATATATACGGGCTCCAACTGCTGTCCACCCATCGGGCACTTGTTAAGTTCAACTCCGCTGCTGTCTATACGGACTTCGTGGCCCGTTACGATGGGCGCTCTCTTCCTCTCCCTGTGGACGGTGGTACCGTCACTATCTCTGGCCGGTGCTGCTGGTAACGTATGTGGCCCTGCATGGCGTGCTGTTTGAATTCACGGAGGCTTTGCTTCGACGGTATTTTGGCCAGTTTGGGACTGTCGTTTCCATTCGGATAAACTCCGTCTCTGCCGGCAGGTGGCGTGGAGTCTCGTGTGGGACCCGGACTCTCGGCCTGAGGCTCAAGTCTCCTGTTCCCTCCGCGGTGACCTTGATGGGCTACACCATGCGGGGGTTCTACGCCGGACAGCCTCGACAATGTTTTCCTTGTGGCGTTGAGGAGCATCTGGCAGCTGATTGTACTGGGGTCGCGGCTGCACCTATTAATTTGTTCCGGGACGAGGATTTTTCCCCGTTGGTGGCGCAGGACCTGTCGCCTCGTGATGGAGTAGGTGGGGAGCCTACGACGAGACCGACTGCCCCCGCAGTCGGTCTCGTCGCTTCCACCGGCTTCTGCACCTGTTTCTGACTCTGCACCTCCGACGTCTCTGCAGGCTCCCTCACCTGTGTTGGACCCTTCCCCTCCTGCGGCCGTTCCTGTTCCTTCTCCTGTCTCCTCTGTGGGTGGCGGTCTCGTCCCCTGTGTTGAGGCTGACGTTCTGCGGGGTCGTGCTCCCCCGGTTGTGGGGCGGCCTGCCGCCGGCTCCTCTCGGGTGTCTCCTGCTGGGGGTGACAGCTCCGATGATCAACGGCCTGTCCCCAAGCGTTCGCGTACGGATACGGGTGCTTCGCCTCCTCGTTCGTGGGCAGAGGAATGTGAGGATGCGGCAAGTGTTGATGTTTCTTCTGAGAGCTGTTCCTCTGTGGAGTGTGAGGATGGTGCGTCTGGTGTTGGTGTGGGTCCGGTGGATGGTGTGGGCCCTGGTGTGGCTCCTGGTGTGGGGGTGGGGGCCCGAGTGGGGCCGGTACCTCTTGCTGCGGGCGCGTCGGATAGTTCCGGAACCATCCGATTCAGGGTTGCCGTCTCGGCAGCCTCCGCCTGCTGTTCCGGCGTCTCCTACTTCCTCGGCGGCGGTGTTCCTGCCTCCCAAGTCGGGTTCTTCGTCGTCCCGGGGTACGACCGCTCCCGCCGGATGTGGTGATCCCCGAGTATATGGTGCACCCGCTGTGTCGTGAGGGCCGCTCACCTACCGAATTGGAATATTTAATATGGGAGGCTTATAAGCGGAAGTATCCGTTGTGGAAGTTTCCTGAGAAATATCCTCCTTGTTGTGGGGTTGCTTGCGCCTGGGTGCGTGGGTGTGGGGTTGCATGTGTGTGTCTGGGTCGGGGGGGGGGGGTTTGATTTCTGGTTCCTGCATGTTCCGGTTTTTTATTTTTTGCTTATGGTTGGTTTGCGTGTGTTTGTTGTTTATTGCTTTGTTGCATTCCCTTGTTATTTCTTTTGTTTTACTTACTATGTTGTATTTACAGTGTTATATTTACCATGTTCTGTTATTGTGTTCTCGATTCTGTGGTGTGATGTCTGCTGTTGTGTGGTGTTACAATCTGTCGATAAAATTAATGTACGAATCTTGTTATTCACCGGGTAGATAATCTTGTTATCAATCAGATAGATAAACTAGTTATTCACCAAGTAGATTATCCTGCTACTCACCAGGTACATAATCCTGTTACTCACCAGGTAGGTAAGAAACTCACCAGGTAGAATATCATTTTACTCGCCAGGTTAATACATCAAATATATTGATAACACATGTTTGGCTGCGAGATAATGGTGTCTGCTGGACAAAAAAATGTAAATTTACCGTTTGGAAACACACAATGAATTGTTGAGTCTGACTGGGATTGCTTCTGTCATTTGTTGAAAAGTCATAATGGAAAGTTTTGCTTCCAACGTGTTCGGAGTTAAACACGCTTATGTGTGTAGCTTAAATGTTAAAATTAATATCCACGCGTCGATTTATGATTGTTGTTAATGGTTGTGGTAGGGACACACACACACACACACACACACACACACACACACACACACACACACACACACACACACACACACACACACGGCAAAGCCTCGCCAAGAATCTAGCTCCAGTAAGGGAGCGTGACTTTCAACCATCGGAAAAAGCCCGAACATACTGGACAAGGAAAATGAGTCCTGGTTGAGAGCTTTGCACGGACAGGACTCCCAGGCCATGGTAATATGGTCGAGGCCCACAGCTCATACTCAGGGAAGCAACCCGTTCTCGCAAATTCGTAAAGTCAATATTGACTTATTAAATATGTGCATAGGTGACATACTTAACATAATAGATACCCTTAAAAAGATTCATAGAAAACACCGACCTTACCTAACCTTGTTAGTATCTTAAGATAAGCATCTTATTGCTTCGTAATTACAATTATTACCTAACCTATAATAGGTATAGGTTAAGTAATAATTGTAATTACGAAGCAATAAGATGCTTATCTTAAGATACTAACAAGGTTAGATAAGGTCGGTGTTTTCTATGAATATTTCAGGGAAGACACGAGTTAGGTTGAAAGACGACTACACACGTTTCTTGGACGGTCAGCACCTATGGTATCGAGAGTTCTGTAATTTAATAAACAATTATTACACATGACTGTTGCAGATTTACGTTAAATACAAGACACAGGTTTCAGAATAACGCTTTATGCTCGGAAAGCTATAAATTCTTTTACAGGAAAACAAATATTTTATGTCACTTAGCCAGCAACAACAAATTTGATATTCGAAAGCAAATATTTTATGTTAAATTCAGATAACGACAAATTCTAGACACGAAAATAAATATTTAATACGTCCTACTCAACAAACGACACATTTTGTACACGAAAACAAATATTTTATGCCTAATAGTTAGAAAACGACAAATTATATACACGCAAGTAAATATGTTTATGACAATTAGCCAGAAAACAGCACAATTCTATTCACGAAAGCATTATTTTATGCCAATTAGTCTGAAACCGACAAATTCGATACTCAAAAAAGCAAACGTTTGCCATAAAATACGAGAGGAAATAGCCGACAGCTTAGCCAAAGACGCATTAGCGAAATTGACAACCCGTCCTCTCACTAGGCTGTTTAAAGCAGCGGCCGTCCTCCCCAGACAACCCGTCCTCACACGAGGCTGTTTAAAGCAGCGGCCGTCCTCCCCAGATAAGCCGTCCTCACACTAGGCTGTTTAAAGCAGCAGCCGTCCTCCCCAGACAACCCGTCCTCACACTAGGCTGGTTAATGCAGCGGCCGTCCTCCCCCAGACAACCCGTCCTCACACTAGGCTGTTTAAAGCAGCAGCCGTCCTCCCCAGACACATTCATCAATTTTAACATAAGTGTGTATTAAAAACTGGTTTGTTCTCATATATAAATTAATATTATTATACATAAAAATTCCATGTATAGTTAGGCTACTTTAGGTTATGTTAAGTGTTTAGGTTCTTTTGGGGATTATTTGTATTTAAAGTACGTGGGTGAAGCATTTATAAAATTGCGGTTCGAACTGAGGACGTGAGCGAAGCACTTGTTCCCGGAAGTGTTAAACGTTATCAGTTGTGAGTCGTGTGTAAACCGCCTTTCATTCATAAACAGAGGGTTTGGCGGCTGGATTAACTCGCTTGGATCTTTGTATGGGAGGACGGGGCTGCAAAGCCGACAGGTTAGCCAAAAGCGCATTAGCGAAATTGAAGTACAGTACTCGGAACGAACGAAAGAATATTTCCACAGATTCATTCCGGCCTCTATGCAGCCTTTGTGAGACTTCGGAAACCATCAGTATAAAAATGTCAACTGGAGACTAGAGTAGACTCGTGTGTGTGTGTGTGTGTGTGTGTGTGTGTGTGTGTGTGTGTGTGTGTGTGTGTGTGTGTGTGTGTGTGTGTGTGTGTGTGTCTGAGAGAGAGGGAGAGGGAGGGAGGGAGGTAGGTTGGGAGGTTGGCAAAATGTATCTGGAAAAAATTCAATAACATTAGTGAGCTAAGCTTCGAGTGAAGCTCGAACACCATTGGTCTTTAGGACATTCTAATGGAACTTTGGATGACTCTGGAATGTAACGTGTTTTCTTATAATAAATATACCATTCAGAAGGTTTCCTTATAAACTGAGAAGGTAATATAGTTATGAAGAAGTGTTAAATGATTATTTAGCATTAAGAAGAGGTATGAGGACAGGACGGTAGCTGGGATAAGAAGAGGGATTGAAGGAACAATATCAACCGGTTGAACCACTGAAGATCAAACTCAGACCCTGCAAGAAGCGAAGCCTTCCTTGTACTGACCAAAGTAGACGGACGATATCAACTGTGAACTCAAATGTTTTAAGGCCATGTAATCAATTCTTACGATACCTCACTCCATCACAATATGACTCTCCCTCCCTTGAGAGACATAGTCAACTAGAGCGAGTATGACTCTCAACCAGGGAGAGAACATACGATTTATGTTAGCATATATAAATTTATGCAATGAGATTAATCACAACATTAAATATTTAATTTGTGAATTTTTTCGATCACACAAGATGTATCGTGGTAGATTTCTGATGACATAACCTTCGACGATGCTTTACATATCTGGTGACCCGGTGTAGGTAATGGCAGGAGACCTGTATGACGTCATACGTAGTGTTATTGTGCACGACCTTGCTCCTTGATCTGTTCTGCGGTTATGTGAATCTTCGCCTGTTTGAAGCTCCGTAAGCTGAACCGAACCAAAGTTTGAGCAGCGGCGACCTCGACTGAAGCAGCAGTTACCTAAAGACTCACATGTAAACAGAGCTGGTCGACACTGCAACCAGCTGCGTGCTCCAGGCCGGGCAGCCAGTCGTGTGGTAGTGGGAGTAGCCTTACATTGTTTGGTAATTGACGTTTGTGAGGCATTGATTCTGCAGCATTGGTGTTTATCTCGACAAGAGGAGCCAGACAGTGGAACTGGTCATCCACTATTCATTAGGAGAGGAATCGCCCCAACGTAACAGGTAAGCAGCAGTCTCGAGGATTACAGGTGACTGTCCTGTGTGGTGTGAGATACAAGGTGACGTGGACGGGTCCACCGTCTGCCACACCCTTCAGACGGACCACAGCTGACGCGGGAAAATATGTGACGTTTGTGTGTTAAGAAAATATTGATAAACATTCTTTAGACAGATGTGACAGCTTACTGGAGTTATTTTGATTGACCAATTAAATATCCAGCCAAAATATATATATTGAACTATATGTTACGTATCATGTGTCAAGGTTAGAGGTACGTGTCATATAAAAAAATATTTTTCTAGTTACGATATTAGTTTCTCTAACAGAGGTGACATTATCTTAATACAGTCTTCCAAGATTTGTAGTATTTTGACTTCCACTCTGATTATAACTAATTCGGTGAAAAAATAAGAGATTGAAATCATTATTCCCGAGTATATTATTTATTGTGTTATTCTTTCTTTCGTGATATTGATTTAATTTATTGTTAACCGAGTAACTACTGACAAACATTGCGTTTTCTTCATTGCTCGTGTTAGAGTGTGTTTAATATGCATTGATCTTTACTGATATTAAAGGTCAAACAATGGCTTATCGTCGAGTTTATAGTGAGGCTGACCTAGCGAGGAGCTTAACTTAATATAACATATTTATCTTTATATCAAACGTATTATTTGATTAAAAAGGAGAAGTTGGAAGAGAAGCAGCGTGAGACATAAGAATAAGAGGAATAGGATAGAGTAGTTAAAAGATGAACATAAGGAGTAGATAGGGGAGGAAAAGGAGGAGTAGATGAAGGGGGTATATAAAGGAGGAACAGGAGTATATAGAGGAGGAACAGCAGGAGTAGATACAGAAGAACAAGAAAATATAGCACTAGGAGAAACAGCAGAAGATGGAGGAGGAATAGGAGAAGCAGAGAAGATGTAACAATAGATAGAAGAAGAGCAGGTAGTGGAGTTGCGTGTCACGGAAGGAGATAGATATATCTAAATCTTGTTGATCTTGGGGATGATAGTGAGAGGGCTCAGGAAAGAGCCCCCATCATCCGCTCACGGAGGAAGAAGATAGTGATGAAGGAGGAGGATCAGGAGGATGCGGATATGAGGGAGAAGGGATTTTTGTCAGCTGAGCTCATATGAAGAGGAAAATATCTTCTTTTAGAACTCGACAATGACTCAAAAGATAATTAGAAAAGAAATTATTAAAAGGAGTTTTGTCAGAATTATGAGGGGAACTTGTGAGTGAATGAGTAGCCATGTATATAGGAGGATGAGGTGAAACACGTAAATGTATGAAAAGCCATGCATTCACTTGGATGAGTGAAAACCTGTGAATGTATAACTGTGTATCCAGATGGATGAGGGAATACCTGAGTTTATATATAACTATGTATCCAGGTGGATGATAGGAAACTTGTGAGTGCATGTATAGCCACGTATTCAGCTGGATAATGGGAAAATTGTGTGCATGTATAGCCAGATATTCAGGTGGATGAGAGTGAACAGATTCTTGCTGTATAAAAAGATATAGACCTATACTAGAAATTCACTTTAGCAGAAGAGTGTCACACTGGTATCACATCATGTGTGTCACTGGCAAACACCTGAGGACCCTCCTTCAGAATGAACAAATCCACAAGGGCCGTGACGAGGGTTCGAACCTACGTCCGAGAGAATCGTCACGGTTCTTGTGGATTTGTTCATTTGATGCATCACGCTATTGTGATTTCTGTGTGTAGTGACCCTTCAGAAGCTTAGACAACAGAGCCTTCTAGCTCCTATTCACAACCTACACGAGACTCACGCTCTCGAAGGTTGTGAATATGAGTATGTAGTATGTAGCCCAGGCATGGAACACTCGCCTACAAAGGACAGGTAAAATTATAGTAAAAGTTCAAATATATGCAGATAAAGAACTTGAGTTACGTGGAAAGACTGAGGGAACTGGTCGCCTCTACACTGTAGGAGAGGGAAGACTGGGGGGGAACTGGGCGGACATAGTAATGACACGATGTAAGATTCTAAAAAATATTTGACAAAATAAACAAAGAAACATTGTTCAGAGATAAGAATAGCAAAACAAGGCGGAATAGATTGCAATTAGTTACAAATAACTCACAGATTATTATAGACGCCAACAGCTGGAATAGGTTAAACGAAAAAGTAATTGAAGTTTACTATATATGTAATTATAAATTAAAATATAAAAAAAAAAAATTGGGAGGCGAGTATTATTAACTAAGGTCGTTGTGAAGGCGGGGCCAGGAGCAGAGCTCGTCCCTGTAAGCACATCTAGGTGAGTACACATAATCCAACTTACCTTCGTCTATGCTTACTAAGTCTCGTTTTGCTCATGAATTTTAAATCCTTTTCCTAATAAATAAGAAACGAGTAAAATTATATACATTTGAAAGGACCAATGACGGCAGTAATAATTTGTGTTTGATAACTACCGCTCTCCCTAATGACAGGCGAATGGTCGCTATTTCTATAAATAAGGAAATAAACTTACGACGGAGAAGTGAAGGTTCCGCTCCACTTCAAGAGATATAAACCGCTCGTTAAATAACTCTGGATGCAACTGATGTCAAGGTCAGGCAGGATAGTTACTGTCAGGTCGTCGGGAGAGTGACCGGTAATGGCAGGAACCGCCCTTAACCTTGCAAGGGACGGCAGTGGACGGGACGGGACCGGCATATATATATATATATATTATATATATATATATATATAATATATATATATATATGAGACTCACGCCTAAACCATTTCTCTTCATTTTTATATTAGTCCTGTTTTTTCCTCTATCTTCCGTACCCATCCTCTCTCCAACTTCTTTCTTACTTTTTTACCTCTCCCTACCCTACAACCCTTCCTCTAACCTTCACTTTCTTTAATACTTTTCGTCCCCCCCCCCCTCCTCCTCCCCCCTCAATACTCCTTCCATTTTTCCCCCTCCCCAACCCTTCTCCCTCTCCGAAATCTTCTTCTTTTCCAACCCTCTCTCTCTCTCTCTCTCTCTCTCTCTCTCGTCTCTCTCGCTCTCTCTCTCTCTCTCTCTCTCTCTCTCTCTCTCTCTCTCTCT
>NC_091177.1:13627778-13652267 GCF_040958095.1 Procambarus clarkii
AGGGAGGGGAGCGAGAGGAAGAGTTAGAGGGAGAGGGAGAGGGAGAGTGAGAGGGAGTTAGGGGGAGAGTTAGGGGGAGAGGGAGAGTGAGAGTGAGAGTGAGAGGGAAAGTGAAAGGGAGAGAAAGTCACACCTAAACGTACACAGTACCGTGACCACCGCACCACTGATCGTCTATAAGGATTGGAAAGTCATCGTGTGGTGACTCTCAACACTAAATTACAGTATTATGTTCTGTAAAATGCTTGTTGATTTTGAATAACTTCAGTACAACAGCTTTTCTCAATGCAAATGTCCGTGAGGTTGTATCACATCCAAGAGCAGCTTGGACAAAAATAATGTCTTGTGCAAACATTCCACCTTAACTGTAGTACCGGCATATATACCTGACTCAGCTGTCAGGAAATCCGTTGCAAGAAGGCACTATTTCCAACAATATTTTACTTGGTTCTTGGTAGTCTGGATGTACTAGTGACTAGATGGAAGGTTTGAGAAACCAGACTGAAACCACGTGACCAAGTTCAGAGCACAGGTTCAAAACACATCCAAACCCACACCTCAGGATCAAACCGAACATTCATGCTCACCGCACAGGTTCAAACAACTAATCCAAGCTCACAACTTAGGTTCAAAACCGCGTATCGAAGCTGACAACACAGATTCAAGCCACTTATCTAAGCTACCTACCTGACAAAAGCCTCAGGAACCCTAGAGAATTTAGTTGAATCCCAGGTTGCATTACTTTTGCCCATGTCGTAGTGCAGTTGTATAAGGCGTTGCTTGGGACTACCCTGAACATAAGTTCGAAACCTCTTCATGGCTCCTACTAATTTTCTCATTTATACATGACGTTATCGTAATTTCTTTGCGTAGCTGACACTAACAAAGACCATAATAGACATACACGTGATGACGCATTTTAAATGTGTTTGCGTCCAAGAAGTTGATGTGTTGAGCGTCGCAAATTAGTCTGGTATACTTATGCTAAACCCATCAAGCGGGGAGACGCTGGGAAGGACTTTTCATCTATATGCTAACGAGGAACATATATTTAACCTTGATTATCAGAAACAACTCAAACATTTCCCGTGTTGTTGGCAGGTGAGTTTTATTTACGATAAGTTTGTTTAATAAACAATTTCATAATAATTATGGGATATATTATTAGATAATATGGTAAATTCTCTCTCTCTCCTCTCTCTCTCTCTCTCTCTCTCTCTCTCTCTCTCTCTCTCTCTCTCTCTCTCTCTCTCTCTCTCTCTCTCTCTCTCTCTCTCTCTCTCCTCTCCCTCCCCCCCCCGTACCTCCTAATCCTCCCCCTCTCTCTCTCTCTCTTTTTCGAAAGGTAGGGAAAGGGAGGATAGAGACCCCAGCTACCCACTAACCACTTTCCTTTCATTCTTCATTCTTAGGATGGATTTATTTATTTATTTATTTTAGCGATGTTGGAAATTAGTGTAAGTTGCTATTTACTGCCAAGACGGGACACTGAGCTCGACCCGACCCGACTATGTACTGCCCAGACCATTTACCCTCTAAAGTTGTTGAGGCTATTCTTAAGTGTCTGGCCCATTACCGTCAACAGACAAGCAAACATACATTATATATATATATATTATATAATTTTGTAGGTGGTTATCATGTCTCCCCTTACTCTTCTGTTTTCCAGAGACGTGACGTTTAGCTCCTTTAGCCTTTCCTCATAGCTCATACCTCTCAGATCTGGGACTAGTCTGTTGGCATACTTCTGAATCCTCTCTAACCTTGTCTTGTGTTTAACTAGGTATCGACTCCAGGCTGGAGCTGCATACTTCAGGATTGGTGTGACATAGGTGGTAGCGTGTGTGTATATGTGTGTGTCTGACACGGAAGATATAAAGAGCATGAGAAGACAGGGAGGATATTAGGGGCATGAGAGGGGCAAGGATGAAAGAAATTAGAAAAAGAACAAAAAATACCAACCAGGTTTCACACATTAAACATGACACAGTCAGCGGGTTTTCAGTTTGTTACGAAACAAAATATCTGAAATGGCTGCACAGTTGGGGTAATGAGGTCAGACCTGGTCCCACCTGTCGCCCCTCACACTACCCACCACGTGCCCCATGCCCACTAACAAGGTCTTTATAAACAGGTGGTGTTATGTGTCTCCCTCTTGCACTTAAGCAGAACGTCGTCCATGTAATATCTGCCTCGCTAAGCGTCTGGGTAGTTACCTTAAGGCCTCTCTGGCACACTTGATAACCTGCACTCTAGCAAAACGAGATCTAATAAAAGCTTTACTGTTAATTGCCTGTGAATGTACACAGGCAATTCCAACCTATTTTTTTGTTTATTTCTTTCAAATCTCTCCATTTTCCCCTGAAAATCACATTACCAAACCAAATGGCTTTCTACCTTACCTCCCCATTTTAAAAGAAGGCTTTCCAGACACAGATAAAAGTACTGAATGTTTTCATTCCACGATAATGTTAATGCCTTGAGCACTTTCGTTCAAGTTCCGATAAATATGTTGACTGGATTAGTTTGGAGTTTATTTTTCATGTTTTTTTTAAATGTTTGTAATCTTTGTTAACTTTACAGTTCAGAGAATAACGAGACTGGAGATCAGTGTTTGGATTGGTTATCTCCCAGTCACTATGATTAGCGTCAAGTCCTCTCTAGGAGTCTGCACTCAATTTAAGTGTGACTCAAAATATTCGGAATGATTATAGTGCGATTTGTTATCTCATATGCCCATGTATTACAGTAAATGGTGCTGTACAGCACTAAGTACCGCTGTACCGTACTAAGCGTAGCTGTACCATACTAAGTACCGCTGTACCATGCTAATCGTAGCTGTACCGTACTAAGTGTAGCTGTACCGTACTAAGCTTACCTGTACCGTACCAAATGTTGCTGAACTGTACTGAGCATTTGAAGCTACAATATGAACACATGGAGCTGGGATATGAACACATGGAGCTGGGATATGAACACATGGAGTGGAAATATGTGTTCAAAACCTGCTATATGACAACAAAGTGAAGGTATGGTGTTCAACCCCTAGGAGCACTGAATTCGAACGTCAACCTTGCAAGAAGCTAGGCTGGATGTGTACCGTCCTGTCCAAATGAATGGAGAACAAGTTATGTCTGTTTCTGTGCTGTATGAACTATTTCTGTACCGTTCTTCTCTCTCTTTCTCTTCTCTTGTATTGTTATTTCTTTCCATAAATTCTTACTATTTCGGTCTTTTGCCCTCGCTATGTAATTTTTCTTCCTGCTGGCATCCTGTTCCATTGTTCTTGTTCTGTTCAATGTTTTCAGCATTCGGGTTTAGAAACGAGTTTCCAGGCTAAACAATTTACTCTGAGCCAACTGTGCCAACAGTCGAAACTGTTGCCATAAACATAAATTATATAACTTCGCGTGTTGACAACTTAAATTATAAATTATTGTGCCTTTTGCTGGTACTAAATTAAGCGCAATAAATGTTTGGTCTCGCCCTCTCGGTAACATGGCCAAAAAATCATTGGAACTCAACTGGACGCCAATTTAAATGGTAATAAATTATTGGCGTCCCCCCCTGTCGCCAACTTAGATATAAATGTGTTTATATTTTCAGTTTCCATCATATAAGATGTTCACTTTCCAGACAAATGTTCCAGACTGTGAGTTCCAGACTCTCCAGCCACAGTAGTACCTGCAACCTGGATTCCAATTTGTTCAGTAGTTGTTCAAGAGAAAATAGAAAAAATTACAGATTCAGAAATACAGGTAAAGTAAGAATTAGGTGGATAGTACTAAATACACTAGCAATAATTGGTTGTCAAACGTGCCTCGGTGTGGGAGTGCAAGTGTGATAGTCGTGTTGGTTGGCATCTGGACCTCGCATAGGATCATTGCACCTTCCATGACTGCAATTTTCTTTTTCATAATTTCTAGTAGGAAGGGAAGGAGAGTAGTTTGATGGAGAGGAAGTAATAGGGATTGTGTTTGGGGTTGTAGAGGACAAGGAAGAAGGGAGGGAACGTTGTGGAAGGGTGATCAGGGAGAGAGGGTTGTTCCCGAGAGAGGAGTGGGAGGGGGAGAAGATACAGTTGAGTGTGCTGTTATATGGAGGGGAAAGGAGAAGAGAGAGTGCAGGAAAGATCGATACTTGGGAAGGGGCAGGCTGAAGGGGGGTCTGAGGGGAGGAGAGAGGGGGCTGAGGGGATGGGAGGGGAGGCCGAGGGATGGGGAGGGGAGGCCGAGGGAAGGGAAGGGAAGGCTGCGAAATAGAGACGTATGGGGGACGAATATCAGGAAAAGTGGGAGGGGTACATGTTGGAGGATTGGAGAAAGGATTCTGGTGTTAGGGGTTAGGAGTGAGGTAGGTAAGTGAGAGTATGGGGGTTAGAGGGGAAGGGGTGAGGGAAGTAACTGAGGTGTGGGGTTACATGGAGGAGGTTAGGGTTGAGGAGAGGGCAGTGTGCGAGGACATGGGGTTACAGGGAAAGAGGAGAGGATCAAGGGAGCAAATTGTATAGTTTAGGGTGTAGCTGGTCATGTGGGGAGGGTGTAGCTGGTCATGTGGGGAGGGTGTAGCTGGTCATGTGGGGAGGGTGTAGCTGGTCATGTGGGGAGGGTGTAGCTGGTCATGTGGGGAGGGTGTAGCTGGTCATGTGGGGAGGGTGTAGCTGGGCATGTGGGGAGGGTGTAGCTGGGCATGTGGGGAGGGTGTAGCTGGTCATGTGGGGAGGGTGTAGCTGGTCATGTGGGGAGGGTGTAGCTGGTCATGTGGGGAGGGTGTAGCTGGTCATGTGGGGAGGGTGTAGCTGGTCATGTGGGGAGGGTGTAGCTGGCCATGTGGGGAGGGTGTAGCTGGGTATGTGGGGAGGATGGATAAGAGGTTGGGCTTCAGGGACGAGGAAGGGATAAGTTAGGAAGGTGGGTAAAGGGATGAGGTCGCAGGGAGGTGGGTAAGACAGGAGGTGTAAGGTTAGAGGGAGATTGTTGATGGGAACAATAAGATAATGAAAGGTTCCATAGTGGGACTGATGACCTGAGAGGCAGTGTGTGTGTGTGTAAGTGGAAAGTGTGGTATGAATTAATGGGTATTATGGGTAAGGGAAGAACCCATTGGGGTGAATAGAGTTGGTGACGAGGTGTTGTTACACGGGGGAAGAAATTAATGGAAGTTGTGTTTTACGTTTTCCTATTCAATGTCTCAATATAACTACTGATCACATATAATGTAGCAACCCGTTCTCGCACTTGCTTATAGTCAATATTGGCTTATTTAATAAGTGCATATGTGACATACTAGTTGATTGTGAATATTTTAGTTTATCTTGAAAAGCTTCATAGAAAACACCGACCTCACCTAACCTTTTAGTATGTTAAGATAAGCATCTTATTGCTTCTTAATTACAATTATTACTTAACCTATCAACGGTATAGGTTAAGTATTGACTATATTATAGTTTTAAGGTTATTAAGATTATAGGTTAAGTATTGACCAATATTGACTATAAGCAAGTGCGAGAACGGGTTGAGATCTCTACGAGCATATATTTAAAATCAAGGCAAGTTATACTGTTTGTTACGACTTCGACAGCTTTCACGTACGAACAAGGGCTTAGTAGTGTTGTTTACGAGGGGGACTGAAGCCTCCGCTGGTGTTAACACACTGGACAACATTCACTCCATTAGCAATTACTGCAAGGCACCTCTGCAAGGTCTTGTTGCATCAGTTACCTCCTCCTGCTGTTACGTCGCAGCTCTAATTAAGATTTATATCAAAACTCTTCCATTTTATACCAGCGAATCTTACCAGGGAAGTGTGTCATTAATCATCCTGTCAAGGATGGCATAGTTTATACTTAACATGAGGGCTTCGTACCCCACCAACTCTTGTCTGTGTACATATCGTCCTCCGATTTATTGCGTCTTCTAATATCGTCTTATATATCATGTAACTTTCTCATAAAAATGTAATGTTTTCATCTCTGATATAAAATCGGAAATCAGTTAATTAGTCTCTGATTATTCTACATCTATCTTGGTCATCGCTGTATTTAATACATTTATTTAATACATTTACTGTTAGGAAGTAATAGCTAACTTTCGTCTATTGTGCTATCTTATGTTATTGTCTCTCTCTCTCCTATTTTATCTTGTAATATCAAGTAATTACTCTTTTATATCTGACTCCATCTTATAAATACCAGCTTCCATCTCCTCTCTCTTTCAAGTGTGTAGTTATCACTCCTACCCCCATCCTTGGCTACCCTCCTACACCCATCCTTGGCTACCCTCCTACACCCATCCTTGGCTACCCTCCTACCCCCATCCTTGGCTACCCTCCTACCCCCATCCTTGGCTACCCTCCTACACCCATTCTTAGCCCCAATCCTACCCCTATCCCTGGTTACACTTCTACGCCAATCATTACATTAGTTGTCTATGTTCATGGATGGACAAATATCACAACCCTTAAGCTAACAACACACTCTAAGATCATGCCATAAACTATTACATTTACGAAGACAGAGGCTTATAAACAGCTGGGAGAGCAAACAGCGGCCTTCATTAATCATTCTCGGGCATCAAAAATGTTGTTTACTTCGCTCGTTGAAAAAAAAATAGATCATGAAGTCCAGTTAACGTTGCCCTTCCCTAGCAAGGGTTCAGGGAAGGGTTCAGGGAAGGGTTCAAGGGGAGGGTTCAGGGGAGGGTTCAGGGGGAGGGTTCAGGGGAGGGTTCAGGGGAGGGTTCAGGGGGAGGGTTCAGGGGGAGGGTTCAGGGGAGGGTTCAGGGGGAGGGTTCAGGGAAGGGTTCAAGGGGAGGGTTCAGGGGAGGGTTCAGGGAAGGGTTCAGGGGAGGGCTCAGGGGAGAGCTCAGGGGAACAGACAAAGAAGCTGACACTACGTATTTACCAGACTAATAATTTAAGTTAGACCATACAGTCATGTGTTGCCTTTATCTCGTCAAGTTAATGAACGCACTTCATCATTCCAAAATAAACACTGAGCTGGCAGGTGTAAACAGGAGAGACGCGGCAAGCGCACGACGGCCAGGTAATGATTCTGTACTTTGTACTCAACATTATACGTGCTCACACGTCTCCTCTGTACCCACACACGTCCTCTGTGCCCACACGTCCCCTCTGTGCCCACACGTCCCTCTGTACCCACACGTCCCTCTGTACCCACACGTCCCTCTGTACCCACACGTCCTGAGTCAATTCAGAGTAACATGAAGCTGGAGACTTAACATGGGAGAAAATTTTGATGCGGGAGAGAGGAACATAATGTGGGAGAGATAAACGCCAGCGTGGAGGAGAGATAAACGCTAGCGTGGAGGAGAGATAAACGCTAGCGTGGAGGAGAGATAAACGCTAGCGTGGAGGAGAGATAAACGCCAGCGTGGAGGAGAGATAAACGCCAGCGTGGAGGAGAGATAAACGCCAGCGTGGAGGGAGAGAAAGTTAGCTTGAATAAAAATGAACTTAGCTCCTCGTAGCTTGGCCAGAAAGTTATTCTGAGGTGGAGTTATAAGTTTAGTGTGGCGGCGGAGTCGAGGAATGTTGGGCGCCAGGTAACGCAATATCCGGCTCCTTCAGGCCTCTACCAGCTACTAATCTTCATTTTAAACCCATAAACCCACGCAAGCACTATTAGGCGAGGCTGTTAATTTCCCCTATACACACCTCTAGCTCAGTTACCTCAAGGTTAGTACACACATGTACACTTACACATTACAGTCATTGCTGTAAACAACCGATGGCTGGAAAGGCGGGATCCATGAGGCAATGCTCGATCCTGCAAGCACAAATAGGTGTGTACACACATAGCGTTCAGGATTCGCAGTGCACGGACCCGGGTTCAATTCCCGATCGATGTAGAAACAAATTGGCAGAGTTTCGTTCACCTGACACCTCTGTTCACCTAGCAGTTAATGGGTACCTGTGGGTTAAACAGGTGTTGTGAGTTGCATCCTCGCGATGATCAGTTGTTGGACTATTAGATATAATGGGGAAAATAGGTCGGGAGGCATTGCATTAGACAACTAGTGGTTGCTATGGCGGGGTCCAAAGATTTACAAACTCGATCTTTCAGACACTAGTAGGTGAACACACACACACACACACACACACACACACACACACACACACACACACACACACACACACACACACACACACACATTTAGAAAACATTGGTTCTTACCTAATGGAATTCTCGATATACAATGCAGCAAATGATATATGTCCCAAGAGTTAATTGCTTTGACATGGAGATGCACCATACACATGCAGTGAGGTGACAAGACGTTAACACCGTCAGTAAAATGCTTTCAACGGGAGATATCGTCATAAAATTACAATCAGGAGGAGTTCCCACAGATGGCGTGGTGGCCATTGCCAGTGGTGGCCACCTAGTCTCCTCTCCATTCTCCCATGTACATTTTCATTCAAAATTTCGACGTAATTGATGTGATTTTTTATGTAGAAATTAACCAAGTCTGATATCCGAAGATAATCCCATTATCGGTAGAAATATCTTACATTCAACATCAGCCACACTTTCTGGTAAAAAATAAGCTACTGATTCATGACCTTAAAATCCATAGAATAAGTTGTGTGGGCTGCGCGACCCCGCGATACATTTACAATAATTTCTTTGATGTTGCTCAAGACTTTATGTGAAGTGCAGAGCCATCCTGCCACACGCACCAGGCGACGACAGTAGCCATTCCTGCTACCAGCAACCTCTCTCTGTGCAGACGAGGAGTCAAAATAACGTGGCTGAAATATGTTGACCAGACCACACACTAGAAAGTGAAGGAACGACGACGTTTCGGTCCGTCCTGGACCATTCTCAAGTCGATTGTCTCAATCTCATTCTCAAGTCACAATCGACTTGAGGGTGGTCCAGGACGGACCGAAACGTCGTCGTCCCTTCACTTTCTAGTGTGTGGTCTGGTCAACAGCACCATCGGTGTGTGAAGGAGAATGATTTGGAGACGGAGCCAGACTGACGGTATCGTCCCAAGCGGAGTGATCAATACTGCCTTGTCAATCGAGGTGTTGTGGGCGGCCGCAAATCCTACCGGAGCTGCGGTAAACCAATCATCCTGTCACGGGTTGAGGCCAAGAACGCCGGAGCTTTGACTGGAGATTACTCACTCCTGCACTTGCGGTCCGGGAGATTGTAACTTATTGTGCTGGCTTGGTGTGTGTGTGTGTGTGCGTGTGTGTGTGTGTGTGTGTGTGTGTGTGTGTGTGTGTGTGTGTGTGTGTGTGTGTGTGTGTGTTCTATGCTTCCTCATGTAGGCATACATAATATCCTAGTGAGCATTATGCTTCCCACAGACTCCCGTGTCAGCCTCGTATCTCGCAGATAAATAAGATCGCTTCTCAATTGCTCGTAGAGAAGTGAGGATTCATTAATTTTTTGGCCAATTTATCACTGCTTAACGTCCAACTTTCTCTTTCAACTTAAGTTTCCAACTTATACAACCAACGTTATATATATATATATATAACGTATATATATATATATATATATATATATATATATATATACAGAAACAGAGGACAGTCAGAGATTTGTTTATATAGTATATTGAGAAATATGAAATGAAATATTAATACATACAAAGATATTGGTGAATGCAGAAGGAGAGACGAGACAGTGATCGATGGAAACAAAGAAACAGAGAGAGAAGAGCGACACAGAACAATAAGGAGTACCTCAGCTGGGCACAGCGCTGAGAGCAGCCATTCGTATCGTCCCACAGTAAGACTTGGGCCATTTATTTTACCTTTCTTTCCCAATTTTCTGTGTGCCATCTTCACGACCAGACTTATAAGTTGGTCCAGACGCTCCAGGGACCGCTCGTGTACTAGGGACCGCTCGTGCTCCAGGGACCACTCGTGTACCAGGGACCGCTCGTGCTCCAGGGCCTTGCAATCGCCAGGACGGGCGGGTGTGGTGGCCGGGTCGGGCGGGTGTGGAGGTCGGGACGGGCGGGTGTGGTGGCCGGGACGAGCGGGTGTGGAGCGGATGTGGAGGCCGGGACGGGCGGGTGTGGAGCGGGTGTGGTGGCCAAACACTGGTGATCCTGAGCACCTCGGCCCCCTCACGCCCTCAGGATCACGGCCAAGACTAACATATCTTTCAGCAACTCGATGTTTACTGTAAATGTTGTTCTCTTGCAACCAATCAACCTTTTATTGCAATATATTCTTCTTTAAACCGATGCTTAATGACGTGAATGTTGGTGAGTAACATAAACATTCTTATGTTGACAAAATGTCTTAAATATGAGGATATGATCGAGCAGAAACCAGTTACGGCTCAGTCTGAATCCTGCTCACCTCCGCAACATATATACGGTTGTGGATCCCAACTTGGCTCGTGAAATTATATTGTATTGATCCTTATTTTTCCGAAACAGTGCCGCGAGTTTGTGAAAATTATTACTGGAGAGAGAGAGAGGAGAAATAACAGCAAGACATACATGGCAATACTCACTAGATGAAAGGAGACAAAAGGTGGTCAGAAAACCACATGGGATGGGTCAAGTTGGAGCAGGACATGGAAGGGTTAGTTAAAATACGGTAAAGGGTTGAGTTGGGTGCAGACAAATTCCATACGGAGGCATAGGAAGCGACGAAGACCCGCCAGCCAGCACCATTTAGGTCAGTACACGCCACTCGAAAAGTTGGTCCTGTAACCAATCTTCTCCAGGCACGGAGTGACGGATCCCGTCAACATCTGGAGCTGGGAGGTAATATTGACACACACGCTTCACGGGTCACGGGACAACACTCACTCCCACTTTGCTGAGGAAATATCAAGCAGATTAAATTATTTGGATATTTAAATTGTGGCGTGGTAGATGTAGGCAGGCGGTGGTGGCTTTTGTTGTGTGTGTGTGTGTGTGTGTGTGTGTGTTTACTAGTTGTGTTTTTGCGGGGGTTGAGCTTTGCTCTTTCTGTGTGTGTGTGTGTGTGTGTGTGTGTGTGTGTGTGTGTGTGTGTGTGTGTGTGTGTGTGTGTGTGTGTGTGTGTACTCACCTAATGGGGTGATGGTGGGTGATGTTGGGTGTGTGTGTGGGTGGGTGTGGGTGTGTGTGGGTGTGTGTGTGTGTGTGTACTCACCTAATGGGGTGATGGTGGGTGATGTTGGGTGTGTGTGGGTGTGTGTGGGTGTGTGTGTGTGTGTGTGTGTGTGTGTGTGTGTGTGTGTGTGTGTGTGTGTGTGTGTGTGTGTGTGTGTGTGTGTGTGTGGTCTGTCTATGAGTGTATGCTTGCGAGTGTTTGTGTGCGTGTGTGTGTTACTTCTCGTCTCTCCTTCCTCTCACCACCACGAGTGTGTACTCTCCCTGCCTCCCTCTATGGTGAGTGTTTCCTCTCTCCCGTGCTGCCCTACCATGAACGTTCTCCTCCCCTCCACAACACCGTCACAGGAGAAAGTCAAGACTTCTGACAAATCTTGGGATTATGTCAGCTCGGGCGCGGCCTCCCGGTGCGGCCCAGGCAGCCTTCTCCTGGTGATGATGACTCTGCTTTCTTCTTTCTTAAGGTGCACTACACGTTCTTGGAGACTTAAGCAGGAATTATGTGTGTATGTTTAGGCTTTTGTGTGAGTGTGAGTGTGTTTGTGTGCGCGCGCATGTGAGTGTGTGCGTTCGAGTGAGTGTGATTGTGTGCACGTCCCCGACACAACCGCTCGCCCTGCCACAGCTAAACTTCCCTCTCTAACGTTCCAGCCATTTCTCACCGCCTCAATTAAGGCTCACACTAAGATGGCCCCCCATTCCCAGCACGGCTCCTTACCCCGACTCAATACTGTCCGTTGTTCTCCCTCAATACAGCCTGTTGTTCACCCTAATTACAGCCCGTTGTTGTTCAATACATTCCGTTGTTCTGGCTTAACTCAGCCTTGATAGGGATCAGGCAAGGCTGAGGACACCATTCTAAATAATTAATGTTGGTGTTGGAATTCCTGAAGCAAATCCTACAGAGGAGCCTCCACAATGGTGAACATCAATCATCAATCTTCCTCTACACAATCGACATGAGAATGGTCCAGGACGGACCGAAACGTCATCGTCCCTTCACCTTCTAGTGTGTGGTCTGGTCAACGATGGTGAAGGACTGTGTACGGGGGGGGCAAGGTCGCTCTGACGGAAGGGGAGGGGGAGCTCCTCCTCTCTCAACCAGGTGTCAACAACACCAATAACATGTTTACCTGCTTCCTTTACCTTAACTTGGTGTTCGATATATTTTCTACTAGTCCAACCATTTGGCCTGGACGGTAGAGCGACGGTAGAGCTTCATGCAGGTCGGCGTTCAATCCCCGATCGTCCAAATGGTTGGGCACCATTCCTTCCCTCCCCGTTGTATCGCAAATCCTTATTCTGACCTCTTCCAAGTGCTATGTAGGCGTAATGGCTTGGTATTTTCTCCTGATAGTTCCCTTCCCTTCTCCTTTTCTGTCTATCTGTCTATTTTCTGTTCTCTCTCTCTCTCTCTCTCTCTCTCTCTCTCTCTCTCTCTCTCTCTCTCTCTCTCTCTCTCTAAATCAAAATCTATCCTGAAAATCATTCAGAAGCCATTGTTCTCTCACCCAAGGAAGACGTGACCGTCTACGGTGGCGAAGATGGAGCAGATGTCCTCCTGAGTGGGCGGAGAATGGGTTGCAACACAGCTGCAATATATGCATCGTCCAACCATTGATTGGCTACCTGATCGTCATCCAGTAAGGCAGACTCTTGCCACAGCGTTTAGGACAAAGGTTCACACTAAACAGTCTGTTACTGTTTAGAACAAAAGTTCACTTAACTGTTTACAAGTAGACTATTATTGGAACCGTAATATGCTTTCAGACCATCACAAATATCCAGGTGGTCTGAGAGGGAGGTTACCTTGAGGTGCTTCCGGGGCTTAGCGTCCCCGCGGCCGGTCGTCGACCAGGCTTCCTGAAGGGAGGTTGATGTCTCGATCTGATCACTTTACCCTGAGAACGGGCTGAGTATCAACCATATTAGTAGAGAGAGAGAGAGAGATCATGGGGCAGTTAACATAATGCTGGAGAAGATCTATTGGCCTACATAGACAGTCCCTATGCCTACCCAGGCACTTTTGTTATTAATACATTAGGTACATCTGCATTTGTGCAGCTGCCCTAGACTATGTGAAGGGGAGTACAGTGTGTCAATAAGCTAGCTACATGGTACTAATAAAATCCCTTCACACAGGATGGTTAGTCATACAGAGGCACGTGATAAGTAGTCTGCACTGGCAGACTCTGGGTGCATTATGAGGATATCATCATCAACACAAGAGTGAATAAAGTAGCAGTGATACTAAAAGTCCCCATCTCGCGGGATGGTTAGTTCATGTTCAGTAGTCTGCACTGGCAAATTTTGGGTGCAATATGAGGATATCCTCAAGAACACGAGAGTGAATAAAGTAATTGCAAAACTTCAAGTACCTCATGCCAACTGGTCTGAAAGGTCTAATAACTGGGCATTCGGTGATGTAGTGTGGGAGATCATGCCGCAGTTCCTGCTCACAGAGTTTGCACCACTCTGTGAGCAGGAACCGCGTGGAATGCGGGAACTGCGGGTGTGGAGGAACCCTCCTCCACACCCACTCACATGTCTCAATAACCTACGCCAGCTACACCCCAGCCCCCCCTTACACCCAGCGGCCCCCCTACCCCCCAGCCCCCCCTACACCCCAGCCCCCCCTACACCCCAGCCCCTCCCCCCTGTATTATGTTACTCTGGCGAATTGTTCTATAAATCTAAAATCGTTTCCAAACCAATTTACCTAATTCTTTTCTGAATTTAAATTCGTCCAATTTGTATTCATTGTTTGGAGTTTTATTTTGTGTTGAAATTTTTAGCACCAAATAAATTGGTTCTTTGTTATACACTACAGAAACAATATACAGATCTGGGCCGAAATTCATCAACCATTTACGGAACCTATTCATCTTTCATCGATCGTTGCGATATGATCACTATTTATTAAATAGTTTACAGGCTTGGAAACTTCACAGTCTAAGGTTTATATTGTTATACACAACCTCGCAGTGCTTCGGGGCTCATAAAATGTTTATTAAGTGTAAACTAAGCCAAGATGGAGAAAAGATGTACAGGTTACGTAAGTGGACACTTTAGTGCTTGAATCTTGATGTCCCTGGTTCATACCATTGTACACTCTAAGAGGTTACACTACATCCAGACAGTTATGTAACTACTTCTGACTCAAGGGGCATACAGTGGGACTATTTTTGTATCCACTAAAATGAAATTGTTCCGGAAATGGGATTTATGATTTTTCTCGAAGTTTATAGATACGCTGGTGGGTCTGACGACCGAGTGACGTCACAACTGTAAAGGGGAGGGGAGAGAAGGGTGGGGGATGGTAGTGAAGGGTGGGGGAGGGAAATATGCTCACAGGAATGGATTGAGAATGATATCATAATTAGTACTGTTATTTACTATTTATCAATGGTTAGGTTAACGTTACTTTAGGTTAAGGTTAGGTTAGGTTAAGTTTCATTCCGTTTGGTTATGTTAATACGGTGTATTATTGATGCTGTGAAATATAGAATTCAAAAACTATTTCACTATACTCGAGAATTCCGCTTACAGAAAACCAAATTCTTCAAAGAAAACTATTTCAGCATATTTTTTTTATATTTTAAACCAACGACTTATGGTACAATAAACTTATAACGAGAATAATCTCTGTTTAAGACATATGGTCAATTGCTAGTTTACATGTAGACTATTACTGGAACCGTAATATACCTTTAGACCAACACAAATATCTACCTCGATAAAAGCCCAACGTGTATGAATACACTCTGGCTTCCTGTCCCCCGACACAGTGAATTATTATAATTATTAACCGATTAAATAAAAGTAAAGAACTGACGAATCAACGTCCAGAATGAACTTGTCAGTTGTCAACCAACGACCCTAAGGTATACATCGCTGACCAATCAACGTCCAGGAAAGATTCCACATTAATTATTCTACAGTGAAAAACATCATTGTCCCATCAGTAACAATAAAGGATTAATCCCTAACCGAATTACAAATATTGTTAAGCAATAAATGACAAGAACAGTGCTCCTATTGGCCAGTCAGCCTCCACACTAAAATATCACAAATAAATCGCAGGATTTGTAACTAGGATAAGTCACTAACTAATAGTTAGTTTAAACATAATTATCAATGACCAATCAAGACCTAGATGAAAATGTCAAGAACTAATCCAAGGCTAAAAAGATCAGATCAGTAACCAATCAACTGCAAGAAAAGATTCAACGTTCATCAGAGACCAATCAGAACGCCCTGGTCACCCCAAGAGCTGAATTCACATGAAGTCACATTTATTCCAAATATAACAAATTTAATTTAAACAATAAAAAGTAAGGAAAGGTAATTAATTTTCGCGGATTTGAATATTTATTGCAACGTAAAACATATGTTGCAATATTAAACTTTATTTTTAGTATATTCCCGAAGTTTTTACATTTACTGTCAAATTGTAAAATATTATTATATGGGTATTTTTGCTGTGTTCGGTGAATTAAGAGATAATCCTTAAGTAAATCTCTAAGATAATATCTTATGATGAAATAATCTCTAAGATAATCTCTGAGGAAGAGATACTAAGAAATAATTTCAACAGATGATCTCTAAGAAATAATGTCTAAAATAATTTATAAGACAATAAAAAGAAAGAGATAATCTCTAAGAAACAGATACTGTCTAAGAAATATATTATCTCTAAGGAATAGATCATCTTTAAAGAAGGGATAATCATCATGGAAAAAGTTTCTAAAAAATACATAAACATTAAGGAAGTGTTAATCTCTAAAGAACATATAATCTCTAAGGAAGAGATAATCCCTTCCCGCTTTACTGTCACTTCAAGCAAGTTTGAGATGATTTTGCAGCTAGCAGTGGAAGATGTCTCTCTGGGTCTAGAGATCAACGAGTCTTAGCAGCGAAATTGTTAGATATTGTTTCTCTCGGTCATTGAACGAGGACCAGCAGAGTGGCAGCCCACAAGTCTGCCTCGAGCGAGAGAAGGGACGGGGGAAAGGAATGTTGCCCAACCACTTGGACGGTCGGGGATTGAGCACCGACCTGCATGAAGCGAGACCGTCGCTCTACCGTCCTATCCATGTGGTTGGGCCATGGAATCAGGAGAGAACCTAAAATGTAAGACTGATCTATTAGCCTCCACTAGCAAAATCTGGCTACATACTGCACAATTAAGGAAGAATATCTTCCAATATTCCCGAGTGCATGAAGTAATTAACTGAAGTAATTCGGGAAGGTAGCAACAAGGCTGATCTGGAGGCCTTGTCACACACGCCGGATGACGGGTCTATTTATTTATCGAATTCCTGGATCTGGTTGGCGAATTCCTCTTCCAGACTGTCAATACCGCTCTGGAGCAGCGCCACGTCGTGTTCATCCTGGAATGTCTCTACTTTTCTCTCTTCCCCACTCTCTCTCTCTCTCTCTCTCTCTCTCTCTCTCTCTCTCTCTCTCTCTCTCTCTCTCTCTCTCTCTCTCTCTCTCTCTCTCTCATATCAAAGGCTAGAGTTCAGTGAGAAAAATGCAAATGCTTCTAGAGTATTCACTTAGTTGTGCTTGCGGGGGTTGAGCTCTGCTCTTTCGGCCCGCCTCTCAACTGTTTCTAACTACTACTACTATTTTTTTTCACATCACACACACACACCAGGAAGCAACCCGTGACAGCTGACTAACTCCCAGGTACCTATTTACTGCTAGGTAACAGGGGCATAGGGTGAAAGAAACTCTGCCCAATGTTTCTCGCCGGCGCCCGGGATCGAACCCGGGAGCACAGGATCACAATTTCACCGTGCTGTCCGCTCGGCCCTACACACACACACACACACACACACACATACACAGTGTGTGTGTGTGTGTGTGTGTGTGTGTGTGCCTGAGGCAATCAGCCAGTTAATTGCCACAACAATGGTACAATCATCTCAGCGTTGCTGACCGCGTCCCAGAGGCTCGGTGTCGCATTCCTCTTTCGTATACTAGTCTGGCGCTCACAGTCTGCCGTCCTGACCTAAGGGAACACCTTCAACACTGAGGATCTGATGGGTAGTAGCAGTCACAGTAGCACACACTCCATTATCAGAAAGAAACTGAGTAGTAGTATTTAGAACAATGAAAACAACACCAGAAAGAGATGCAGAATTAGACGTCAGTGAGCAGTAGTTGCTGTGACGAAGTGGAGAGAGAGAGAGAGAGAGAGAGAGAGGATGTATAATAATAATATAAGAAATCACATTAACGTGGCGTATCAGTTAAAAAATCAGTTAGAACCATAAGGGGTATTCGTACGAGCACACTGGGAACAAGCACACGTCATTTTAGTATATCGTGTGTCAATGGCGTGTGCTTGGGAGTACCCAGTGTACAGGTTCGAATCCTTCTCGTAGCTCTTACTGATTTTCTCATAAATAATAATAATAATTATTATAAGTGTCATGGCAAGAACTCACTGGCTGGAATTTGTTGAGAACGCTCCAATATTTGCCTGACGTAGCCGGATGTCTCTCCCCCGGGGTGCTGTTGAGAACGCTCCAAAATTTGCCTGACGTAGCCGGATGTCTCTCCCCCGGGGTGCTGTTGAGAACGCTCCAATATTTGCTTGACGTAGCCGGATGTCTCTCCCCCGGGTACTGTTGAGAATGCTCCAATATAAATAAATAAATAAATAATTGTTTTATTCAGGTAAGGTACATACATACAAGGTAAGATACAAAGTTGATGGATTTATAGATAGAGCTAGTATATACAATGCCTAAAGCCACTATTACGCAAAGCGTTTCGGGTAGGAAAAACATTAAAGACTGAAACTTAATACTAATTGAGTTTAAAGTATAAAATGTGTTGAGAACAAATCAAAATCAAAATAAGAAAGGGGGGAATATGGCTGAAAAGGCAGCACAAATACAATTAGGTCGACAAACAGCGTTGTTTAAAAAAACAGACATGGGTTGACAATAGAGGGGTAAGGTAGGTTACAGGGAATTTATTAGGTAGTGCTTCGTTTTTATCTTAAACTGGTTGAGAGAGGTACAGTCTTTAACATGGTTGGGAAGGTCATTCCACATTCTGGGTCCCTTGATTTGTAGAGCATTTCAAGTTTGATCAAGTCGTACTCTTCGACTATCAAAACTGTATTTGTTTCTGGTGTGGTGCTCATGGGTTCTGTTACAACCTTCAATGAAGCTTTTGAGGTCAGGATTGGCATTACAGTTCAGTGTTTTATATATGTATAATACACATGAGAGAATGTGCAGTGACTTAATATCTAACATATTCAGAGATTTGAGTAGGGGTACCGAGTGATGTCTGGAGCCAGAGTTGGATATTGTCCTAATAGCAGCTTTGTGTTGAGTAATTAGAGGACGTAAATGATTTTGGGTAGTAGAACCCAAGCACAAATACCATAGTTGAGATATGGATAGATGAGGGAGTAATAGAGAGTCATCAGGGCAGGGCGGGGTACATAATATCTGATCTTAGAAATAATGCCAACAGTTTTTGAAACTTTTTTTGATATATTTAGAATGTGTCCCTGGAAATTCAGCTTATGGTCAATGAGAACGCCAAGGAATTTGCCATCTAATTTGTTACAAATTTGGGTATTGTTTATTCTGAGATTGATTTGATTAGAGGATTTATTGCCAAACAGAATATAGAAAGTTTTGTCAATGTTAAGGGTGAGTTTGTTGGCAGTTAGCCAAAGATGGACTTTATTTAGCTCAGTATTTACTATGGCATTTAGAGCAAGGGGGTCAGGACTGGAGTAAATGAAGGTTGTATCGTCAGCAAATAGAATTGGTTTGAGGTATTGGGAGGCATTTGGAAGGTCATTAATGTAGATGAGAAAGAGGAGAGGGCCAAGTATGCTGCCCTGAGGAACACCGATGCTGATGGGTAGGGTGGGAGAAATTGAATTATTCACAGAAACATACTGGAGCCTGTCAGTAAGGTAAGATTTGAGGTATTGCAAGGAATGTCCTCTGACTCCATAATGATGTAATTTAAGAAGAAGATTTTGGTGGGTGACAGTGTCAAAAGCCTTACGCAGGTCCACAAATAACCCAACAGGGAACTCATTTTTATCAAGAGCTGCATGAATCAAGTTAATCGTACTAATAAGTGCATCGTTAGTGCTTTTTTTGGGTCTGAAGCCATATTGACAAGAGCTAAGTATATTGTGTTTGGCTAGATAAGAGTAAAGCTGCTTGTAGATTAGTTTTTCAAATATTTTTGACAAGTTAGGCAGGATTGATATGGGTCTGTAGTTGTTAACATCTGTGAGATCACCACATTTGAGGACAGGGGTTACTCTCGCTTTTTTTTTAGAATATCTGGAAAGGTTTGGAGTTCAAGTGACTTGTTGAAGAGCAATGCAATAGCAGGGACTAAAGATCTGGAGGCTTTTTTGTAAATTAAAGTTGGTATCTCCTCAAGGGCACTAGACTTGGTTTTAAGGGAAAGGATTATCTCATTAACGTCAGTGGAATTAGTAGGATTTAGGTACAGAGACTGTGGATAGTTACCTGTAAGATAGTCCTTAACATCAGTACTGGAAGATGGAATATAATTTGCAAGGGGTGACCCAATGGAAGAGAAGAACCTATTGAACTCAATAGCAGAATCAGAGGCTGAAAGCTGACCATCGTTATTGGACAGGAGTGTTGGTTTGTTATTTAAAATCTTCTTTGATCCCAATATTTGTGAAATTGTGCTCCAAGTTTTTTAATGTTGCTCTTTATTTGGGTAAATTTATCTTCGTAGTATTTAGTTTTGGCTCGTCTAATTATTTTAGATAGCAATAACGAGTAATTCTTTGAGAATTCTTTGGAGACGGTCCCTAACCTATACTTCTTCTCAAGGTCATGTTTATTATTAATGGATTTAAGTATTCCCTTTGTAAGCCAAGGATTGTTAAGCCTTTTGGTTGTGACTTGTTTCATAAGCATAGGACAGTGGGTGTTATAAAGGCTGAGAGTTTTTTGAAGAAAAGATTGCACTGCTAGGTTGATGTCCCCTATGTTACCTAACTCGGACTCCCAGTTGACATTATCAGCAGCAGTTATAAAATTATCTATAGCAGTTTCATTGTGCAGCCTAAAGCTTAACTCCCTTTTCTCTAGAGGTGGTTTGTTAATGTTAGTTAAGAGAAATGTGGGGTAATGGTCTGTTGTGTTATCGGTGATTATACCTGAAGTAAGCGGAGAGGTTATGTTGGTCCAGATGTGAGAGTCGTGGCAGTACTATCAGTGATTCTAGTAGGTCTAGTGATTAAGGGTATGAGGAAGCAGGAATTCATACAGCTGAGGAAAGCTAACAGCAGTAGGGTGTTCAGGCTCTGACGCAGTCTGCACAACACCACAACAACTACCAGTATCTACCAGTACCTACCCCTTCATTATCAAACAATATATATTTTATAGATATCTCAGCATGATATAGCAAGAGAAAGTGATATGTCATATGCTTGACATAGCCGGATGTCTCTCCCCCCGGGGTGCTATTGAGAACGCTCCAATATTTGCTTGACGGAGCCGGATGTCTCTCCCCCCCTGGGTGCTGTTGAGAACGCTCCAATATTTGCTTGACGTGGCCAGATGTCTCTCCCCCGGGGTGCTGCTGAGAACGCTCCAATATTTGCCTGACGTAGCCGGATGCCTCCCCCGGGGTGTTGTGCTTTAATGATCAACTTCCTCTAACAGAGGGTTGAGAGGCAAGGCCACCATTTGTGCTGGACGTCTGTCTTGTTTTTTCAATGCAAAAATGGTAATACTTGAATACTTATCACTTTCTCTTGCTATATCATGCTGAGATATCTATAAAATATATATTGTTTGATAATGAAGGGGTAGGTACTGGAGACAGGTACTGGTAGGTACTGGTTGGTACTGGTAGTTGTTGTGGTGTTGTGCAGGCTGCGTCAGACCCGCTCCACCTCAAGGTCTCTCACTCTACCTCCCCAAGGCAGATAATCTTAAATGTTTTCATGCATACACGCATGACAACGCACACATACAGCCGTACACACGCATACACAACACGTACTTACAATTTTCTTAACATATGCAGAGACAGATAATTTTAGCAGTAATTGTACCCAAGAGCTGGTAGTGTCGTCGCTACACTGCATGTCTGTCGGTCCCAAACTATCGTTATAAGGAAGTTAACTAAAGCAGTGGTCAACCAGACTGTTAAACGCCGCTGTTTCCAGTCTGACAGAACCTAGTACCGCGCTTGTTCCAGGTGACCAGTCTCAATAGACTTACCTGAAGGGTCACAGACTAACAAATGAGGTCATTGCTATATGGGACTTTCATTGTATGTTTGCATTATCATATAAATTATTTGCATAGATTAAAAATAAACATTAAAATTATGAAATAATTAAAAACCACGTTCCTGGGTAGAAAATATATATTTTATACCATTTCCGGAGAGAAATAGTGGCGTCACGCTTTTAAATTTAGGGATTGGGTAGAGGAAGATTGAGTGGGCGCTCAGCTACTGTCACCCTAGCACTTAGATGTGTAAGTGGACTTGTAGTTGAAGTTACTATTAATAACAGTCCTGTAGTTAAAGTTACCATTAACATTACTTCAATACAAGTGCTGAAATAAAGTAGAAAAGTAGGCTGTGAGATTTCAGTGTAATGATATATATAAACAAATCTAATTTAGAGAACCAATAAAAAATAATCAATCTTAACTGCGTGCAGAATACCACTTGGGCGTTGGAAGTTGATTTCAACTACGCATTTCGTTCAATTATGTCGGTGTTTATTGACCTTAATTACTTATTAAATTGGTTTACTACAATTCACGCTTTCGGACCGGAAGTCGCATTACTGGAACGTTCTTGGTGCAGTGTTGAAACATTTTAATCTTCTGGAAGCTCCTCGTTGTATTAAAATTCGAGGCGGGAACTAGGCTAATGTCTTCTTTGCCTCCAGAATGCACATTCTTGTTTGCTTGTAAGGCCATTACGAGGCAATGTAGAGCTAGGAAAGAACGGAGAGAGAGAGAGAGAGAGAGAGAGAGAGAGAGAGAGAGAGAGAGAGAGAGAGAGAGAGAGAGAGAGAGAGAGAGAGAGAGAGAGAGAGCTAGTGCACTCGGTTCACAACTGATTGAACCCCAACTTCGATTCCCAGGAAGGAGGAACCTTTTGGGCACTTTTCCTTACATCTGATGCTTGTGTTCATCTAGCAGTACATAAGTAGCCAGGAGGTAGAGAAGGTCGTGGATCGCAGCAGGATCAGGTCAGTACGCCTAGAGGAATCTCGATAAGCCTAACAGTCTCCCTGTCCCAGACAATTGAAGGTCATTTTACCCTGGTCGTCTACGTCATAATGGTCTTCGGCTCAGTTAATGAACACCTCACACAATAGGCCTAATTACCTTAGCAATCACAATAAAAATGAAGGAATCTCTCAGAAATATCCAGCCCCCATCATTAGAGTCACTGAACACTGAAATTTACTCCGAAAGTTTTCCAACTAAATTTACATCTCTTAATTGAAAGCCTTGAAACTCCATTACACTAATTAGGAGAAATGGCAATTATCATTAGTACATCGTACAGTTGTTTTTCAGTCACCACACTTGTTACATGGGGGTCTGCGGACTGTGTTGTTCATGTGTGGTGACTGTAGCAGTGTTGGGCTGTGTGTGGTGACTGTAGCAGTGTTGGGCTGTGTGGTGATTGTATCCACATCTCTTACTCGGAGATGGGGATACAGTCCAACATCTTGTAATAAATGGTTATAACACAACACGATATACAGTTAAATTCAAATTGTTCGTCATTTTCAAAGAGAAATATACAGATAACTGTACAGAAAAGTACATTTCTATCACGTAATAATATATGGAGAGTTGAAGTGATAATAAATATCAATATAGTATACAAGTGATAAGAACCGTATCTTTATTGCAATGGTTTTTAAAGCTTTCAAATTATCAGGATATGCTAATTCAGTCAGGTAACTTCCACACTTAATTTCAACTCTAACTGCTGTTTTCGATTTGTAAACAGTAGTGGTACTGGTGGTGGTGGTGGTAGTTTAATTGACCTATGAGTACTTACATACAGGTGCCTTCATAGGAGTGAGATTTAGCTCATCATACCCAGCCACTTAGCTATTTGCGATTAATGTACATTTCCCCTTTCCTGAAGTTTGTCCATCAGTAAGGCCAACACTCCACCAAGATGGGGCTCTCCTGGAGGGCTGGCGGTCCCCTCAGCCCTCCCCACACCAGCCAGCTCCGCACACACACAAAACGCGCAATAATCAAAACCAATTTGGTATTGTTGGTGGAATGTATTGTCAAGGGAATATAAAGTATGGGATATTGGCGAGAATGTGAGAAAATGGGAGAAAGCATTGACGCCAACAGGTCAACGTACGCTTCTTAGTGTACAGTATACCACATAAGCGAGCGTAGAGTTTTAGTTTAGTTCATTTATTATGCACTTTATACCCATCTTGTGGGAGGTAGTGGAAAGTGCTACAGAGGCACATTATAGGCTCAGAGACTGAACCCCACAATTCATTTAGCTAAACACGTTACAGTCTTGATGAGCTAGTTACAAAATTCAGTATAAGTCGTCACATCAACAAAGGGTTCGAGATCGACCACAAGTACAGTTTCTAAACTAAGCAACTGACACATGCGGAGAGCTAGTGTAGAGTTAAGCCAACTTTCGAGGAAATGGCCACATCGACCAGAGAGCTGTGGCGTGTGTGTGGTGTGGTGGACTCTCCTAGTTGTGCTTGCGGGGGGTTGTGCTCTGGCTCTTTGGCTCCGCCTCTCAACTGTCAATCAATTTTTTTCACACACACAACCCCAGGAAACAGCCCGTAGCAGCTATCTAACTACCAGGTAAATATTTACTGCTAGGTGAACAAGGGAATCAGGGTGAAAGAAACTGTCCGTTTGAAACCTGTTATATGAAGAAAGATTGACAAAGTTTAAAGTACATTTTCTAGACAGCGGAGAACTATGGGTGACATGATAGAGGTGTGTAAGTGGATGAATGAGCATAACAAAGCGCATATTAATAAGGTATTAAAAGTATCAACACAAGACAGAAAACAAAACAATAGATATAAATTGAATAAGTTTAGATTTAGGAAAGACCTGGGTAAATACTGGTTCGGTAACAAGGTTGTTGATTTTTTTTAACCAATTACCGCATAACGTGGTGGAGGTGGGGCCCCTCGATTGTTTCAAGCGTGGGTTGGACATGTATATGAGTGGGATTGGGTGGTTATAGATAGGAAGCTGCCTAGCTTGGACTAACTAGGCCTTCCGCAGTTACCTTTATGCTTATGTTTGTTTCCAGCGCCGCCGGGGAGATTGAACCTGGGCCCTTAGGACTACGAATACCGAAC
>NC_091177.1:13652767-13742767 GCF_040958095.1 Procambarus clarkii
TTGTCGATACCACCGCGGTGAATATTGTGTGCAATGATGATGACTTCCGTGTTCTCCACACACACACACACACACACACACACACACCACACACACACACACACACACACACACACACACACAGCACCCTGGGGACCCCGTGAGCACCCTGGGGACCCCGTAAGCACCCCAGGGACCCTGTGAGCACCTGGGGACCACCGTGAGCACCCTGGGGACCCCCGTGAGCACCCTGGGGACCGCCGTGAGCACCCTGGGGACCCCCGTGAGCACCCTGGGGGACCCCGTGAGCACCCTGGGGACCCCGTGAACACCCTGGGGACCCCGTGAGTACCCTGGGGACCCCCGTGAGCACCCTGGGGACCCCGTGAGCACCCTGGGGGACCCCGTGAGCACCGTCGCCCCTAGACACAGTCCACTTGCACACAGCACTAACAACCACACGTTGAGTTGAAATAAGTTAACCACTTAGCGAGAATGTAATAAAACTCTTCAGTAATTAAGGATGGAAATAAACAGAGGCGCTCTGTAACTGCCTGGTGCCGGGGGCGGTGGTCGCGTCGCTGGGGCGGCCGGGCTCCAGGGAGCTGCCCCGCGGCCCCGGGGGCAGTGGTCGCGTCGCTGGGGCGGCCGGGCTCCAGGGAGCGGCCCCGCGGCCCCGGGGGCAGTGGTCGCGTCGCTGGGGCGGCCGGGCTCCAGGGAGCTGCCCCGCGGCCCCGGGGGCAGTGGTCGCGTCGCTGGGGCGGCCGGGCTCCAGGGAGCGGCCCCGCGGCCCCGGGGGCAGTGGTCGCGTCGCTGGGGCGGCCGGGCTCCAGGGAGCGGCCCCGCGGCCCCGGGGGCAGTGGTCGCGTCGCTGGGGCGGCCGGGCTGCAGGGAGCGGCCCCGCGGCCCCGGGGGCAGTGGTCGCGTCGCTGGGGCGGCCGGGCTGCAGGGAGCGGCCCCGCGGCCCCGGGGGCGAAGGTTGAGTAATGTCTCTGTTTGTCTCTCTGTCTCTTGATGGATTTCCTGATTATTTTGGATATTTGTTGGATATATATTTTGTGGATGATCAGAGGGAAAAGGAAGACACGGTATAGACACTTTGATTTGCAGATTCGAACAGCAAAGGCCAAGTAATTGCTCAAAGTTTCACTTTCTATTTGAAATTTCTTCCCACCCCCCTCTTTCTCTCTCTCTCTCTCTCTCTCCTCTCTCTCTCTCTCTCTTCTCTCTCTCTCTCTCTCTCTCTCTCTCTCTCTCTCTCTCTCTCTCTTCCCCCCCCCCCCCCACACACACACAGCCACAGAGATATTGGAAAGAACTTTTTTAGTGTCAGAGTGGTTGACAAGTGGAATGCATTAGGAAGTGATGTGGTGGAGGCTGACTCCATACACAGTTTCAAGTGTAGATATGATAGAGCCCAATAGGCTCAGGAATCTGTACACCAGTTGATTGACAGTTGAGAGGCCAGACCAAAGAGCCAGAGCTCAACCCCCGCAAGCACAACTAGGTGAGTACACACTCTGGTCTATTAACTCAACACCTTTTCCTCTGGCGTGCTGCTCTCCAACTCCTTCCCTCCACAAACACCCGTGACACAGAGGATTGGATCAACAAGACTTGCCTTACAGGGTGCTACTCAAATGGCACCGGACTCTTTTACAACATAAAAAAAGAAAGGACGGAGAGACCAGGGGAAACCAAACTAAGTATAATTGCTGCTGCATACACAAAACTCACAATAATTATTACTCTTTTCTCTAATTAGTGTCAGATATTAAATATGGAAGAAATTAGAGTGATGGAGGAAAAATAACAGTGGTAAGAGTGCATGCATAGACACACTCCAGCGGTGACTGGCATGGCCCATAAGCAAAAGATAAAGCTACTAATAAATGGTGATTTCAACCATGGATATATAGAATGGGATACAACGAATGCACAAGGAGGGAGAGAGAGAGAGAGAGAAGCAGATTTAATCTGATGGAATTAATAGAGAATTCCTAACACATGTGAGGGAGGCAACGAGAATAAGGGAAAGAGATGTACAAGTAAGACTGGACCGTCTCTCTTATCAGAGCAGAAGCGACATGGAAAACAAAAAATTCGAGAACCCACAAGGTGTTTGTGCCCACTGTGTCCTGGAATACGAGAGCCACCAGCGCCAAGCTCGTGGGCTGGGCTGGTTGCTGGAGGGTGGCCTGGGCTGGAGGGAGGGCTGGGCTGGTTGCTGGAGGAAGGGCTGGGCTGGTTGCTGGAGGCTGGGCTGGTTGCTGGAGGGAGGGCTGGGCTGGTTGCTGGAGGGAGGGGCAGTGCTGGAGGGGGTGGGTGCTGGAGCGCAATAAAAACTGCCTTCCAACGACTTGTTTACAACAAGGACGCAAGAAATACTTCATCAGCATGACTCTCCCCGCTGTTTACAAATATGCCATCCAAGGTTCATAAATGTCACTTTTAAGATATATAAAAATTCCTAGATTAAAATTTCATCTAGTGAGTGTAGTTAGTTTGTTACACACAGAAATCACAATAGCGTGATGCATCAAATGAACAAATCCACAAGGGCGTTTTGAAATGAACAATTCAAGAATTAGTCTTGAATTGGTTTGTGTTTGCGAAATCCCTTGTAAATCTTTTTATAAATTCCATGTGGGGAAAAAAACAGCAAACATCTTGGCCAGAGAATATAATAAGAGCAGTGTAAGAAAGCTACCTTACACTGCACTTTATATATATATATATATATATATATATATATATATATATATATATATATATATATATAATATAATATAATATACTAGATGTGGTTTCCACGCTGGAGCCGCATATTCCAGTATTGGTCTGACATGTGAGGTATACAATGTTCTGACTGATTCCTTACACAAGTTCCAGGTTTTTGAAGACAGTTATTATGTTTGCCAGCCTTGCATATGCCGTTGATGATATCTTTTCTGATGTGCGTGTGCAAATAGAACAATTTCGGGACATAAACATCTCTTCTCCGAACAGGTGGAAATTGTGACAACAGTACAAGCAATTTCCTACAGAGAACAGTCCTGTTGAGTTCCTGGTACAGTGCCCAGTTTGTGGTACTTTTAACATATTGGACGTCAGTTGTAATCCCAAAAATTGTTAGTTAATTGCTTATACGTAGTTGTAATTAATAAATGTTTATTCAGGTAAGGTACATACATACAAGAGATTTTTTACAAAAATTGCTAGGTTTATAGATAGAGCTGATACATACAATGCCTAAAGCCACTATTACGCAAAGCGTTTCAGGCAGAGTTGGCCATCATTCTCCCTCCGGCGTTTTCATGTCTAACACACGTTTTTGTATCCTGTGTAACCAGGTCCAGCTTGGAGTGATGGCGAGGAAGACTACTTCACCTGACCCCTTGACCTACTCCCTGACCTCGACGACCCACCGGGAGGCCCTCACACACCCGCCTCAAGCGTCACCGCCCCTCAACACCCACGCTCCGCCGCCGGAAGATATTGCTGAAATAGATTATTTTCAAAACGATTATACTGAAGGTATGTTGTTTATGCTTTCAGAACTGCCAGCTGGTTATTTAACAATATTTGTTTTATTTGTTTGTATAACAATATATTATATATTTATTATATAAATACTACTACGTAGCTACTTTTAGCTACTTATATTTATTATATATATGTATATATTTATTTGTATAACAATATTTGTTTACTTGTTTGTTATTTAACAATATTGGCTACTTTTCCAGTTTTTTTCACTTTGTTAATATTTGGGCAAGGTGGACTCTGCTAACGCCTAGGTGTTCCAATTAGTCTTGAAATTGAAATTGAAATAAGTTTATTGATGTAAAATACACACAAAGGGATGAGGTAGCTCAAGCTATTCTCACCCCGTTCAGTACATCGTGTTAATACAGACATAGACACACATCACAAACAATAAACATATTTCCAAACATTCTGAGAGATAAACATCTACATTTCCTCCTTTACACAAGATTAGTCTTGATTTTATTTTGTTCCAGAACGTTTTCTTCCTATTGGGGGAGTGTTGTACATGCTGCTATGGCGGTGTGTCCACTCACAGGATGAGTGGCGCTGCCCAATAAACTCGCCTTTCGGGGCAAAATTAAAAAAAAATGTATTTCTTGATATGCTAAATTTAAGACCTTACACCCACTCTTTATCTCACCTTATCATTTCATTCAAATGACCTTCAGCTTTTATTACTCCTTATTGTTCTAAGAATTGAAGATGACCATTCGTATCCGCATATTTCAAGCGTAAATCCGTATAAAGTTATTTTGTAGGAACGTGTGAACGTTTTGTAATGTGACGGGACAGCCATATTAGGTGTTAGACAACAGTCATCTGTGGCCAGCAACTTTCACTTGGTCGGGTGAAGTAATTTTTCGAAGATCAATTTGCTGCAAGAAAAAGAGGAAGGGAGGGGTAAGAGGGAGGGAGGGAGTGGGGTAAGAGGGAGGGAGGGAGTGGGGTAAGAGGGAGGGAGGGAGTGGGGTAAGAGGGAGGGAGGGAGTGGGGTAAGAGGGAGGGAGGGAGTGGGGTAAGAGGAAGGGAGGGAGTGGGGTAAGAGGAAGGGAGGGAGTGGGGTAAGAGGGAGGGAGGGAGTGGGGTAAGAGGAAGGGAGGGAGTGGGGTAAGAGGGAGGGAGGGAGTGGGGTAAGAGGGAGGGAGGGAGTGGGGTAAGAGGGAGGGAGGGAGTGGGGTAAGAGGGAGGGAGGGAGTGGGGTAAGAGGGAGGGAGGGAGTGGGGTAAGAGGGAGGGAGAGAGTTGGGTAAAGTGAAGAAAAAGAAAATTCAATTTAAATTTCAATCTTGGAAGGGCGGAGTAGACGAAACAACTCGCACCACTTTAAGATAAATGTGACTCAAGCCAGCCATCCAGAGGCTGTGATCCACCTTCCTCAGGGCACTGTCAGCACCCTAACCAAGTGCCTTCACCAACAACGTCCTGGATCACCAGCACAAGTACAGTGCACATGAGTGGTATGGGACCAGGCAAGACATGTCTCCAAAATTTCGCTGTTGTTATCAATCAGTTGGGAGTTACAAGCCAATGAGGTTATTGGTAGGCTTCGGAAATGAACTTGAACCTATTGGGATAAAACCCGTAGCTGGTTTCGAGAGTTATTATCCTGTCATTGATAGGCTTTCTGGTGGTAAATTGAGTGGTGAGGCTGTTGCTGGTAGCGGCCCGCACACGCATCACATCCTCGCTGATAAGACACTTCCTGTAGAAACCTGTAATTTCCTCTTCAATATTTATAACTACAAAAGAATGTATGTGTGTTCGAAGCTGGAAGCCAGATGTTTGGTGCTAGCCTCGCCAAACTTTGCAGGATGACTGGTCTTGGGGAAGGGGGGTTCATAAGCATATTGGGGTTGAACTCCAAGCCCCCCCCCTTCCCCACTATGCATGAAATGGAAAATTGTACTAATTACCAATCTCGCTAAATAAAAGACTCAATCCTCACTACGATTACAGGGATGAAGAGAAGGTAATGAATGCTAGGGGAAGTGGTGAAGGGCAGGGAAGGTGGTGAAGGGCAGGGAAGGTGGTGAAGGGCTGGGAAGGTGGTGAAGAAAAGAATGGAGAAAGTTGTGGAACAGAAGATGGTAAATGGTAAGGAAGGTGATAGTGAATATAAAAGCCAATACCCAACTGACTTTTATATACATATACCAGTAGAATGTTGAATAGTGGCGAGACTCTGATATTCAGAGTGTTCGATGATTGTCACTATTGTGCCTCTCCCCTTCCTGCCTCCTCTCCCTTCCTCCTCTCCCTGCCTCCTCTCCCAGCCTGGGACTGGGACTTCGCTGGGAAACGAACCTGGGACAACTGCACTCTCACACCAAAACAATTTTCACTCTATCAACCATTTTTTATGTATTCACTTATTGAGTTCTGTTACTTCTCTTTCCTTTTTTATTCATTTCCGGTTTACACAATATAAATTGTTGGCGTGTGACTATTCCCTTCATCCCATGTTTGTGCTATTTTCTCTCTCTGTCTATGAATAACTCTCTACCTCTCACTCTGACCTTCTCTTCTGCCTCTTACCTTTCCCCTTCAATTTTTTCCGATTGTCTGTAATCCCCTTTTTCTCTCTCGTCTTGCCTTTTCTTTATTCTTGAAATTTGTTTTACATTCTTCTATTTTATATTCCATTCGTTGCTTCCTGCATCACAATTTGTTTTTTTCCCTCCTTTCCTCTGTCTCCGTTCCTTTACTTTCCTGTTCTACTCTTACTTTTTCCTTAGCTTCCTTTTCATCCTTTACTCCTTTCTTCTTCTTCCATTACTCCTTTTTCTGCTTCCTTCATATCTTCCCATGTCATTGTTATTCTCCTCTTTTATTCTGATATAAATACGTTTATCTTCTGTAAGTGAGGTTTGTGCTGTTTGTAGGGCATGTTTGTGTGCATGTGTAGTGTGTATTGTATATGTGTGTTTATGTGAGTAGCGTATGTGTGTGTTTCTGTGAGCAGTGAATGTGTGTTTGAGTGTGAGTAGCGCATGTTTGTGCGTGTTCGTGTGCGTGCGTGCGTGTGTGGGATAAATAAACACACAAACATCCCATCGATGCCGAGATCAAATTAATTCATGGCCGGCCGGTGTTGGCGTGGTCAGGCTTAGTAAGGGAAGGTCCGTACCCGTGTGTGTAGTTAAGGAGTGTAGGTGTGCGTGGCTTTACATATATATGTGTGTTTAGGCATGTGTGTTCTCCCCTAACTGCACCAGCAGGGTCGAGCTTTAGCCTCCAAGGCCCGCCGTTCCAGCAATCGATCGCGCTCTATATCCTACCGGACAAGGCGCTTTCTTTTGATAATTACTTGCGACACAAACGCCATCTACACCACAGACGGAGCCATTGCGCCGTCCGACACACCCGTCACTCTCTCATTCTCCCACAGACCGTCCTCTGTCGTCGACACACCCGTCACTCTCTCATTCTCCCACAGACCGTCCTCTGTCGTCGACACACCCGTCACTCTCTCATTCTCCCACAGACCGTCCCCTGTCGTCGTCGACACACCCGTCATTCTCTCATTATCCCACAGACCGTCCTCTGTCGTCGACACACCCGTCACTCTCTCATTATCCCACAGACCGTCCTCTGTCGTCGTCGACACACCCGTCACTCTCTCATTATCCCACAGACCGTCCTCTGTCGTCGTCGACACACCCGTCACTCTCTCATTCTCCCACAGACCGTCCTCTGTCGTCGTCCGACACACCCGTCACTCTCTCATTATCCCACAGACCGTCCTCTGTCGTCGTCGACACACCCGTCACTCTCTCATTCTCCCACAGACCGTCACCTGTCGTCGTCGACACACCCGCGCCCGCAGCCCTACCCCGAGGTGGTGGTGTCGGCGGTGGTGCCCGTGTTCCAGGAGCCGCGGGCACCATATGGCCACCATGTTCGCGGGGGCCTGGGCACCACCTTCAACAAGGTACCGTCTCCGCCTACGGTGTCCGTGGGCACGGTGACGGTGAGGGTGGAGGAGATCTGCCTGGTGTTGGTGGTACTGATGCTCTGGGCGGGCGCCATCACTCTCTTCATCAACAGGTGAGGCAGTAGCCAAGCTAAGGTGATAATCCGGGGCCAGATTCACGAAGCAGTTACCCAAGTACTTACGAACGTGTACATCTTTCCTCAATCTTTGACGGCTTTGTTTACATTTATTAAACAGTTTACAAGCATGAAAACTTCCAAATCAACTGTTCTTATTGTTATAAACAGCCTCCTGGTGCTTCGGAGCTCATTAACTGTTAAATAATTGTAAACAAAGCCGCCAAAGATTGAGAAAAGATGTACAGGTTGGTAAGTGCTTGCGTAACTGCTTCGCGAATCTGGCCCCAGGAGAAACTGCTAAGCCAGTGTGACGATAATTCATACTATATAGCATTTATAAGAGTTATAAGAGTATATATAGAATATGTGAACGGGACAAGGAGCTGGGACATGAGGACGGGGGTGAAGGAATACTGCCCAACCACTCCCACCATCGGGGATCGAACACCGACACTGCAAGAAGCGAGTCCGTCGATACACACACACACACACACACACACACACACACACACACACACACACACACACACACACACACACACACACACACACACACTAGGTCAAGTGATTGGAGGTAAACACGATCAGAAAATTATGGTCCGTAACGTGCCTGCTGAAGTGTGTTATGGCCCGTAACATGCCTGCTGAAGTGTGTTATGGCCCGTAACATGCCTGCTGAAGTGTGTTATGGCCCGTAACGTGCCTGCTGAAGTGTTATGGCCCGTAACGTGCCTGCTGAAGTGTGTTATGGCCCGTAACGTGCCTGCTGAAGTGTGTGTTATGGCCCGTAACGTGCCTGCTGAAGTGTGTTATGGCCCGTAACGTGCCTGCTGAAGTGTGTTATGGCCCGTAACGTGCCTGCTGAAGTGTGTTATGGTCCGTAACGTGCCTGCTGAAGTGTGTTATGGTCCGTAACGTGCCTGCTGAAGTGTGTTATGGTCCGTAACGTGCCTGCTGAAGTGTGTTATGGCCCGTAACGTGCCTGCTGAAGTGTGTTATGGCCCGTAACGTGCCTGCTGAAGTGTGTTATGGTCCGTAACGTGCCTGCTGAAGTGTGTTATGGTCCGTAACGTGCCTGCTGAAGTGTGTTATGGTCCGTAACGTGCCTGCTGAAGTGTGTTATGGTCCGTAACGTGCCTGCTGAAGTGTGTTATGGCCCGTAACGTGCCTGCTGAAGTGTGTTATGGCCCGTAACGTGCCTGCTGAAGTGTGTTATGGTCCGTAACGTGCCTGCTGAAATAATTCAGCACTTTTGGTAAAATTGAGTGGGAGTGTTTTGTTTGAGCTCCGCACTTAGCTGGGATCATCAGCAGGAAAGTCCTCCATATTTCAATTGTTTTAAATTGTATATTTCAACCCGTCCTCCTGAAATTATACTGCTGAATGTTTTAACACTTTTCAACAATATAATGTATGCAGATATGGACAGCTTTGGATGGAATTTGAGTCAAAGCTGTTGATTAAAATAATGTATTGTGTGTATAATATATTCCAGTGTTCGCATGTTGCGTTAATTAGCAACAGGTGAGATGCTAGGGGACAGGGATAAGTACGGACAGGTTCTAAAGAGTACTTCCTTACCCCCCCCCCCCCAGCAGGAGTTACAGCCCCGTTCTTGTGCCAGGTAAGGTCACTACGGGCTCACCATAGCCCGTGCTGCTCGGAACTTACGTTTCGAGCAGCTGAATCTAAAACAACAACATCCTCCTCCTCCTCCTCCCGCAGGTGGGGCAAGCTGCGCATGTTGGAGCCTTACCAGCCAGCGTACACGGCTCCTGTGGTGCCTCCGCGCCCTCCCCCGCCTCCCATGGGTCCCTGTATCAACATCCAGAGCACCTCCGACCTGACACTCACCGAAGGTGGCGCTGCAGGAGGCAGGTACGACTGGGGAGCGCCTGAAAGCTACGGCAGAGGCTCGCTGGCCAGCGGGTACCTGGGGCTGGACAGATCTCCCTCCTGCCTCAGTGTCCGGACACTCAACCCACAGAGGAAGGTGAAGAGCGCCGTGGACCTGGTGTCCCTGGTCATGCAGGAGAAGATGTCCTCCAGTATCCACCTCGCTGCTACCAACGTCTAGGTGCGTGCGGGCCTCTCAAACGTGGATCCATAATCCTTAGAATCGTGTTATCTCAAACGCTCAAGCTTGTAAATGCTAGCGAGGCTCAGACGTATGGTTGGTGGCCTTTCATGCTCAGTTATACGGCTAAGAACAGCGACTAGTTACATATGATGCAACATTTGGATACAATATTGTCTCAAACGCACAGAATTCTAAAGGTTCAAGAACGGTTATTAACGTTGAGAGAGCAGACTCCTGTGAACGCTCGTTATCATGGCTGCCTCAGACACTTGGACATCTGCTGTGGGTGGTTCGATCGTCTTAAACCTCGAACACACTTGTCTGGACAGATTCAATTAATATCTGTTAACACCTGGTGTTATACACACAAGGCAGGTATCATTTACATCGGGTGTACACACCCGGCTCCCTCAGGCACTCAAACATTACTAGTCACGGTGGTACCTTCTTCAGCAGACGTCCTGTGCCGCCCCTGAAGCAGATATCCTGTGTTACACCTGTCCGCAGACTCGACCCGGGAACACGACCCGCAGACACGACCCGGGAACACGACCCGCAGACACAACCCGCAGACACGACCCACAGACACGACCCGCAGACACGACCCGCAGACACGACCCGCAGACACGACCCGCAGACACGACCCGCAGACACGACCAGTAGACACGACCCGGGAACACGACCCGGGAACACTACCCGCAGACATGACCCGGGAACACAACTCGCAGACACGACCCGCAGACACGACCCGGGAACGCGACCCGCAAACACGACCCGCAGACACGACCCGGGAACACAACTCGCAGACACGACCCGCAGACCCGAACCACAGACGCGACCCGCAGACCCGACCCGCAGACACGACCCGCAGGCCTGGAAGTACATTACCGAGGCGATATTCTCTTCCAATTTTGTGAATCACAATTCTCATAGCGAAGCGAGAGGTGAGTCAGTCCAATAAACTACTAGAGTAGTGAATAGAGTGGCGTCGGACACTGTCATCGGTGACACGGTGACAGATGACCCTCGCGCAGCGCAAAATATTAGCATAGAGGTCAGTGAAAAAGGCCTGATGGACAAATGAGGAACTGATATAGCATGACATAGGTTCAGACAGTGGCTAGAATTACACATAAAGGGAAAATTAGGCGAGAACCAGCTCCACACAGCGGAGGAGAAGATCGGCTGGAGCAAGAACTGAGATCACAGTGAAAAGGAGCCAAGCTAATCCAACGTGACCTTGGATTGCATAATTGAAGATAAACTGTTCGTCAGAAAATGTATATAGGTAATATATATAAATATTAAGGAAACAAAGATGATCAGCACGTCCAAAACGCTCGAGTATGGTGAGAATAGTGACCATGGCGGGAGAATCCTCACCTGGCCACGAGTATGGACGGGAAGCTAGACAGGAGAAAATGGACCAGGATGGTAACAATTGGACTTGGACAGGAAAAAGTGGGACTTAGCCAAGAAAAATTGAACAGGAAAAATAAGACAGGTGCAGTAGAAATGGAACTTGTACAGAACAAGGGTAAATAGACAGGATGAACAATGTAAAAAAAGAGGTTTACAGCGATTGAAAGATTCTACGAGTGGAGGTGTATATTGGATTCTGGATTCAGTAGAGCAAAACGCAGAGCTGAGACTAGAGCTCACAGAGCTGCTGGCTCTGTGAGGCGCTCAACGGGGCTTCTACACACAAATATAAACACATGAGCTCAAATGTATTTTCATATTTGCCTTTCTTCGCCTTTCATGGATTATGTTGCCTCTGATCGTCCTCCTGTGGCTCATCATCGTCTCCTGTGGGTCATCATCGTCCTCCTGTGGGGTCATCATCGTCCTCCTGTGGGGTCATCATCGTCCTCCTTTGGGGTCATCATCGTCCTCCTTTGGCTCATCATCGTCCTCCTGTGGGTCATCATCGTCCTCCTGTGGGTCATCATCGTCTTCCTGTGGGTCATCATCGTCCTCCTGTGGGTCATCATCGTCCTCCTATGGGTCATCATCGTCCTCCTGTGGCTCATCATCGTCCTCCTGTGGATCATCATCGTCCTCCTGTGGCTCATCATCGTCCTCCGGTGGGGGTCATCATCGTCCTCCTGTGGTTCATCATCGTCCTTCTGTGGGTCATCATCGTCCTCCTGTGGCTCATCATCGTCCTCTTGTGGGTCATCATCGTCCTCCTGTGGTTCATCATCGTCCTCATGTTATCCACCATCGTCCCCATGTTATCCATCATCGTCCCCCATGTTATCCACCATCGTCCCCCTGCGACCAATCATCGTCCAGTATTCCATTACTTGCGCCTATAATCCAACCTTTGCTCTCCTGTGATCCATCATTTTATTTCAATTATTAATAATGACAAACTCCACCGAGGCTGAGAGGCGACGCGAACCAGCGACCACGGTATTGCCAGCCGGGTACTCTACCACTGTACCATCGTGGACTCGCACAAGTCAGACAACCAGATTTCTACATAAATCGCAGTGAGTATTGAAAGTTGGGGCGTACGGTACTCACCTAGTTGTGTATGTGGGGGTTGAGCTTCGGCTCTTTGGTCCCGGTGTATTGCCACTTCCACCCGAGTGCTTGTGGGTCAGGCGTCAAGACTTGGCCTGGTTTCAGTAGGAGCCTTCAGACTTCTTGTGGTTTCAGTAGAACTCCGGAGGTGTATAGGTAAGCTTATAGACTTATAGGTAAGTCTACGATGGTACAGTGGTATAGTATGCGACTGGCAATGTCTTGGTCGCAGGTTCGCGTCTCCTCACAACCCCCGGTGGGTTTTCTGATTGATATATATATCACTTTAGTGTGATTTCTCTGTGTAAATAATGATAATAATAATTTTTTATATGATTATAATAAGTAACACACAATTGTAATTGTTCAGATATTATTTTTATCAAGATAAAAAACCTATATATTACTCATGTACCTTTCGGACAACTTAGTTCAGACAAAAATCAGTTGTGTAAGAATATATTGATTTTTGTAATGCTGCCAGTAGACATAACGTGTTCCAGTATCAAAATCAGTACCACTTTTAACCCTCCACATAATACTATGCTTTTTTAACGTGTCAGTGGAAGTAAATAGTTTAAGGTATTCTTGATATTAATGTGTGATTGATGATTTTGTATGGAAGAATTACTTGGCAGTGCTTCGAGGAGCGAAAGTCACTGAGAGATGACTCTCATATATATATATATATATATATATATATATATATATATATATATATATATATATATATATATATATATATATGTAATATGTATGTGTGTGTGAGAGAGAGGGTGAAGAACGCAAGAAAGAAATTACAAGACTTAAAGCAGTCATGTAGTTTCTTTCAGAGTAATATTTCCAAAATAAAATAAAAACACATTTTTACACACTCCAGTGTATTTCAGATTTAATGTATATAAATATATATTATAATGTGTTACAGTTAAAAGAAACTAACAGAACAATTTTAAACAAAAATACAAAGATATAAAGCCACAAATATTATGAATGATCTTCCTGTATGGTTTACCATGTATATACCAGGTGTATAACACATGTATGGTTTACCATGTATATACCAGGTGTATATAACACATGTATGGTTACTCCAGTTTGTTCCTTCGGCTCATTCCTCCTTGCTAGTCATACATGTTAATATTCTCCACTTAAGTGTTATTTCAGATGTTTAACCGTTGCTTTTGTATACCTCACTCCATATGTTAATGTGTATGATAAATTTAACATTACCCGATGTATCATTATTTGTATGCACAAATGTGGCCATTTTACTATATATATATATATATATATATATATATATATATATATATATATATATATATATATATATATATATATATATATATTGGTTGCAGTCGTTCTTGTAGGAGAAGGAAGTTGAAAAAGTAACTCCCCAAAGTTCTCAAGTGAAGAAAAACGTAAGAAAAATGTAGAAGATTCGCACTAGAATCTTTTTGGGGTATAGATAATTTCAAAGACTGATTAGCTATAGACCGAATTTTCGATATGGGTGTGGATCTTGCTCAGCCAACTGTGGCGACTCGAAGCAACTCTGGTTCTGTGTATTTTCCTATATATTTATATAAATTGGTAACTGATCTGTTATGTGTATGATTCCCAATCTTCCCTTCTGTGCTTCACATATATAAGTCAGCAGCAAGACGACTCAGGAGCGTATATCTGGGGCCAGATTCACGAAAGAACTTACGAACCTGCACATCTTTTCTCAATCTTTGGTTTACAATTATTAAACAGTTAATGAGCTCGGAAGCACCAGGAGGCTATTTATAACAGTAACAACAGTTGATTGGGAAGTTTTCATGCTTGTAAACTGTTTAATAAATGTAACCAAAGCCGTCAAAGATTGAGGAAAGATGTACACGTTCGTAAGTGCTTGCGTAAGTGCTTTCGTGAATCTGGCCACTGAGACGCAAGATGACGGGAATATGTCGCTGTGTTGGAAGATGGAATAATTGCTCCAGAAAAATGACTAAGAAGAAACGGAAGAGAAATAGGTTAATTGTTAAAAGATAAAAGTCTTAAACTAAGGAAATGTAATGGAATGAAATTTATAATAGATCACTCTAACTTGTTGAAAATACATCTATCAACTTGTCTATTGTTTAGTTTAGTGTGTCTATGTTACAACCATTATATTGATTGAGTTTCATCTATATGTAATTAGGTTCATATATGTTGATTGTTTCAAGCGTAGGTTAGACATGTATCTAATAATTTATAACATGCATGTCTAACCTACAGTTGAAATAATCAAGCTATCCCACGTCCATGAGTTTGGGTGGATATAAATAGGTGTTGCCTCGAATGGGTCAATAGACCTTCAGTTTCCATCATTCTTTAACTTTTTTATGTTATATCTTGCTCCTGTGAAGGATGTGAAGTGTGTCACGAGCAGTCCTTCTTGCCCTCTCCCTCTCCCCTTCTGGTAGCAATCATTCGCTGGTCGTATGGTGTCTGACTGAGAGCACTCACTAAATCATGTGACCTTTGGTTCCAAAACGAAGTCTTAGAAATCAAGTATATTTGCTTAGATCTCTTGATAGTCAATTCCAGCTTCCATCACTCCTGAGACAGTTTGGTTAATGAAGACGGGTCCCTCCTGCACCGTCTGCCTCTCGTTCTATTTACCTGTCTGCTTCTCTGTCAGTCTGTCTGTCTGTTTTTCTTCGTCCCTTGAAAGGATCTACACTTGTATTTAAATGATTTTTTTTGTCGTGCAGTCCAGTTCTGTGAATAAAAGGTGTCTAATTTAAACATATTAATGAAGTGATCTTAACTGTAGACTCTAATTAATTCCGTTTATCTTTTTAAGGGAACAAAATATAGATAAGCAAGAGAAGTAGAACTATAGAGCTCTTGGGAAGGATACGAGAAGGTTATATTCAGTGTAACACTGTTGAAGTTTATTATAAATATTAAAAGAACACTCCTACAGTCCCTCCAGTTAGCCCCCACACCCCTCCCTAGTACACCCTCTCCCTAGTAACCCCTCCCTAGTACACCCTCTCCCTAGTAACACCTTCCCCTGACACAAAGAAGGGAGAGGAAGTAAAAAAAATGCAGGAATGGCCCAGAATATTTTTCGAGAGCCCAGGTCAGAGGTCAAAATTCTCTACGTCAGGGTCATGCCGCATAGCAGTGTTTCTGAACATCAAATGATCTAATTTCACCACGTTATAACCCGTAATTAATTTCACAAAAGCTTAACTGAAATGGAAGCAAATCCTGTTTAAGCTTTCTTTTATTCAACCCTTCAATACAATAATGAAACTATATAAATAAAAACTTTCCAAATGGACAGGACAATAGAAAGCGATATTAATAGTGCATAAAAGAATTAGGATGTTTTTTTCAGCCTGAATAATTTGTATCATGACCGTACAAATGCATTGTTGAATAATTTTGCATGATTCGCTAACTAGACTGGGACGTGCACTTAAATCATTTATTCTCGAATTCTAGGGAATATTATTTCCTTGAGTGTACTCACCTATTTGTGTGTGTGTGTGTACTCGCCTATTTGTGCTTGCGTGGGTTGAGCTCTGGCTCTTTGGTCCCGCCTCTCAACTGTCAATCAACTGGTGTACAGGTTCCTGAGCCTATTGGGCTCTATCATATCTAAATTTGAAACTGTGAATGGAGTCAGCCTCCACCACATCACTGCCTAATGCATTCCATCTGTTAACTACTCTGACACTGAAAAATTTCTATCTAACGTCCCTGTGGCTCATTTGGGTACTCAGTCTCCACCTGTGTTCCCTTGTTCGCGTACCACCCGTGTTAAAATGTTTATCCATATCTACCCTGTCAATTCCTTTGAGAATTTTGTAGGTAGTGCTCACGTCTCCCCTTACTCTTTTGTCTTCCAGTGTCGTGAGGTGCATCTTACGCAGCCTTTCCTCGTAGCTCATGCCTCTTAGTTCTGGGACTAGCCTAGTGGCATACCTCTGAACTTTTTCAAGCTTCGTCTTGTGCTTGACAAGGTACGGGTTCCATGCTGGGGCCGCATGCTGTGTGTGTGTGTGTGTGTAATTACCTAAGTGTAATTACCTAAGTGTAGTTACAGGATGAGAGCTACGCTCGTGGTGTCCCGTCTTCCCAGCACTCTTTGTCATATAACGCTTTGAAACTACTGACGGTCTTGGCCTCCACCACCTTCTCACCTAACTTGTTCCAACCGTCTACCACTCTATTTGCGAATTTGCGAACTCTATTTGTGTGTGTGTGTGTGTGTGTGTCCCACACAGTACACCTTTCTGACCCACACACATGGTGCAGGTGTGGAGTTAGAATGCTATAACAGCAGCTGAGTGGTGTGTGGAGGAACACTTTCCTCCACAGGTGTGTGAAGGTTGATAGTTTCCACACATCTACCACCACACACCCAGTGCCACACACCCATACAACCACCGCCACACTCCCACACACCCACACCCACACTCCCACACACCACAGTGTGTTGACAAATGTCAACCACTCCACAGTGGTTGACAAATGGAATGCATTAGGGGGTGATGTGGTGGAGGCTGACTCCATACACAGTTTCAAGTGTAGATATGACAGAGCCCGATAGGCTCAGGAATCTGTACACCTGTTGATTGACGGTTGAGAGGCGGGACCAAAGAGCCAGAGCTCAACCCCCGCAAACACAACTAGGTGAGTACACCCACCATCACACCCCAACTCCCACACACACACCCCCACAACACCCTCAACATGTCCCAATTCCAGCACTCGCCCCTAAAAAAGCACTTTCATCGTGAGCTACAACTTTACGAGAAAGAAACACGGAGAGAATCACGTTCTCGCTCGCCAATATTTCCCAAGGCTAGCAAACATTCCCCGGGGCCCTCCAACATTCCTCAGGGCTCACCAACATTCCTCAGGGCCCTCCAACATTCCTCAGGGATCGTCAACATTCTCCAGGGCTCGTCAACATTCCTCAGGGCCGTCCAACATTCGTCAGAGCTCGTCAACATTCCTCAGGGCCCTCCAACATTCCTCAGGGCTCACCAACATTCCTCAGGGCTCGTCAACATTCCCCAGGGCTCGCCACGGAACTGAGTGCCCCACACGGCAAGGTTCGTATTGCAATAGAAAGCGTGTTCGCAGTCTTAATTTTCCGTGTATATTGCAAACACGGCAAGAAGCCATTTGGAATAATCGGTAAAATATTTATGGTGAGCCCTTAGAGCGCCTGGGAAACGTGGGTTGGCACTCCCAATAAGACTTGTCTCAGGCCTCGGAGACCGTCGAGTCTTGCTTCATGTTCGCCAGGGGAAACTAACAGGATTTGTGGGTGTTTAAGGTATACGATAAGGCAGTGAGATGGTGGTTCAGATGTGTACCAGGTGTGTGGGGTGGCAGGTGTGTGGTGTGGCAGGTGTGTGAGGAGAGGCGGGGCACTGAGGCCACACTGAGCGTGTGTGTGTGTAGTATATATATCGCTAGTTAGTACTCCAGAGGGCTCAGTCATCATCTAATTTGCACAACTAATTTACTTAAAAGCTTATGAGTTAAGTAATAACTTATGTTATAATTTGTTCAGCTTTTGTCCTTGTTTATGGCATTGATGTCGAACTGTAGTTGTCACTTGTTTCGTCACTGTAATCATTCGTTTTTCTGCACTTGTTATCATTGCAGCTCTCACTGTTATCATCCTTGTAATGATTGTTGCTGTTATTGTTATCATCTGTAACGTTAGTGTCATTATGACAGTCGTCACTGATGACGGTAGACAGGCAGGAGGAGGAGGACTCACTGACGGGTCCCAGTCAGGTGTTCTACAATGAGGGGTCCCACTCAGGGGACCCACTCAGGGGGTCCCACTCAGGGGTCCCACTCAGGGGTCCCACTCAGGACTCAGTACTCCTGCAGTGATCGGTGCAGGCGCCTGTACTTGCTGCAGGTTGGCAGTGACCAAGTGCTTCCCAAATGGTCGAGTGCTCTCTAGCTGTCCACTTGTTGACCATCTGGCCAAGTGCTGTCCACCGGGTTAAGTGATGACCAGTTGCTAATCACTTGGTTACGAAATGAGGAACTGACAACTTTCATTTAATTGTTCCACATGACTTTGGTGGCAGAAACGTCCCTTTTATACCTTCTCTGAGAACCTCGACCAACAGCCCTTCAAAAGCGTCCGTCAAACTAATATTTAGGACATTAGATTGCTATGGACTATTGTATAAAATACAAATACATCGTGTAGAACGTATACACACTACAGCATGTATATACAAACTCATAAATCTGTTTCATGCCATCAAACCACAATGGACAATCCTTTCTCATTGCTAAAGTTTGGGGTTAAGACAAACGAGACTCTTCGCAGAGACATATTTACGAAGGTTTTTTTACTGTAACAAAATAAACGATACTGGCAAAGTTGGAACAAATGGTCTGGCAAAATGACATGGACGACTTGGCTGGCGCAGGCCCGCCCGGGGCCTGGAGTTAAACGACTTTGTTTGACCTGACCTCGTATTGTGGTGATCACGACCAGTGATGTCTGGCTGAGTTGCTGGCCTGACCGCCAGGGGGTCTAGACGTGGTCGCCAAGTGCTCTCCAGTTGTTGCTAGGCGTTCCGTGTGGGAGGGTGTTGTTGTTGCTAGGCGTCATGGGGACCCCCCTCCCCCCTATTCGCCGCTCTGAGACCGTGGGTCTGGAATTTTCTGGCCGTGCGTCTTACCTAGCCCTTGAGATTGTCCTGTTGGATATGCTGCGTGTGCGTGTTGCCGATATATACGGGCTCCAACTGCTGTCCACCCATCGGGCACTTGTTAAGTTCAACTCCGCTGCTGTCTATACGGACTTCGTGGCCCGTTACGATGGGCGCTCTCTTCCTCTCCCTGTGGACGGTGGTACCGTCACTATCTCTGGCCGGTGCTGCTGGTAACGTATGTGGCCCTGCATGGCGTGCTGTTTGAATTCACGGAGGCTTTGCTTCGACGGTATTTTGGCCAGTTTGGGACTGTCGTTTCCATTCGGATAAACTCCGTCTCTGCCGGCAGGTGGCGTGGAGTCTCGTGTGGGACCCGGACTCTCGGCCTGAGGCTCAAGTCTCCTGTTCCCTCCGCGGTGACCTTGATGGGCTACACCATGCGGGGGTTCTACGCCGGACAGCCTCGACAATGTTTTCCTTGTGGCGTTGAGGAGCATCTGGCAGCTGATTGTACTGGGGTCGCGGCTGCACCTATTAATTTGTTCCGGGACGAGGATTTTTCCCCGTTGGTGGCGCAGGACCTGTCGCCTCGTGATGGAGTAGGTGGGGAGCCTACGACGAGACCGACTGCCCCCGCAGTCGGTCTCGTCGCTTCCACCGGCTTCTGCACCTGTTTCTGACTCTGCACCTCCGACGTCTCTGCAGGCTCCCTCACCTGTGTTGGACCCTTCCCCTCCTGCGGCCGTTCCTGTTCCTTCTCCTGTCTCCTCTGTGGGTGGCGGTCTCGTCCCCTGTGTTGAGGCTGACGTTCTGCGGGGTCGTGCTCCCCCGGTTGTGGGGCGGCCTGCCGCCGGCTCCTCTCGGGTGTCTCCTGCTGGGGGTGACAGCTCCGATGATCAACGGCCTGTCCCCAAGCGTTCGCGTACGGATACGGGTGCTTCGCCTCCTCGTTCGTGGGCAGAGGAATGTGAGGATGCGGCAAGTGTTGATGTTTCTTCTGAGAGCTGTTCCTCTGTGGAGTGTGAGGATGGTGCGTCTGGTGTTGGTGTGGGTCCGGTGGATGGTGTGGGCCCTGGTGTGGCTCCTGGTGTGGGGGTGGGGGCCCGAGTGGGGCCGGTACCTCTTGCTGCGGGCGCGTCGGATAGTTCCGGAACCATCCGATTCAGGGTTGCCGTCTCGGCAGCCTCCGCCTGCTGTTCCGGCGTCTCCTACTTCCTCGGCGGCGGTGTTCCTGCCTCCCAAGTCGGGTTCTTCGTCGTCCCGGGGTACGACCGCTCCCGCCGGATGTGGTGATCCCCGAGTATATGGAGCACCCGCTGTGTCGTGAGGGCCGCTCACCTACCGAATTGGAATATTTAATATGGGAGGCTTATAAGCGGAAGTATCCGTTGTGGAAGTTTCCTGAGAAATATCCTCCTTGTTGTGGGGTTGCTTGCGCCTGGGTGCGTGGGTGTGGTGTTGCATGTGTGTGTCTGGGTCGGGGGGGGGGGGTTTGATTTCTGGTTCCTGCATGTTCCGGTTTTTTATTTTTTGCTTATGGTTGGTTTACGTGTGTTTGTTGTTTATTGCTTTGTTGCATTCCCTTGTTATTTCTTTTGTTTTACTTACTATGTTGTATTTACAGTGTTATATTTACCATGTTCTGTTATTGTGTTCTCGATTCTGTGGTGTGATGTCTGCTGTTGTGTGGTGTTACAATCTGTCGATAAAATTAATGTACGAATCTTGTTATTCACCGGGTAGATAATCTTGTTATCAATCAGATAGATAAACTAGTTATTCACCAAGTAGATTATCCTGCTACTCACCAGGTACATAATCCTGTTACTCACCAGGTAGGTAAGAAACTCACCAGGTAGAATATCATTTTACTCGCCAGGTTAATGCATCAAATATATTGATAACACATGTTTGGCTGCGAGATAATGGTGTCTGCTGGACAAAAAAATGTAAATTTACCGTTTGGAAACACACAATGAATTGTTGAGTCTGACTGGGATTGCTTCTGTCATTTGTTGAAAAGTCATAATGGAAAGTTTTGCTTCCAACGTGTTCGGAGTTAAACACGCTTATGTGTGTAGCTTAAATGTTAAAATTAATATCCACGCGTCGATTTATGGTTGTTGTTAATGGTTGTGGTAGGGACACACACACACACACACACACACACACACACACACACACACACACACACGGCAAAGCCTCGCCAAGAATCTAGCTCCAGTAAGGGAGCGTGACTTTCAACCATCGGAAAAAGCCCGAACATACTGGACAAGGAAAATGAGTCCTGGTTGAGAGCTTTGCACGGACAGGACTCCCAGGCCATGGTAATATGGTCGAGGCCCACAGCTCATACTCAGGGAAGCAACCCGTTCTCGCAAATTCGTAAAGTCAATATTGACTTATTAAATATGTGCATAGGTGACATACTTAACATAATAGATACCCTTAAAAAGATTCATAGAAAACACCGACCTTACCTAACCTTGTTAGTATCTTAAGATAAGCATCTTATTGCTTCGTAATTACAATTATTACCTAACCTATAATAGGTATAGGTTAAGTAATAATTGTAATTACGAAGCAATAAGATGCTTATCTTAAGATACTAACAAGGTTAGATAAGGTCGGTGTTTTCTATGAATATTTCAGGGAAGACACGAGTTAGGTTGAAAGACGACTACACACGTTTCTTGGACGGTCAGCACCTATGGTATCGAGAGTTCTGTAATTTAATAAACAATTATTACACATGACTGTTGCAGATTTACGTTAAATACAAGACACAGGTTTCAGAATAACGCTTTATGCTCGGAAAGCTATAAATTCTTTTACAGGAAAACAAATATTTTATGTCACTTAGCCAGCAACAACAAATTTGATATTCGAAAGCAAATATTTTATGTTAAATTCAGATAACGACAAATTCTAGACACGAAAATAAATATTTAATACGTCCTACTCAACAAACGACACATTTTGTACACGAAAACAAATATTTTATGCCTAATAGTTAGAAAACGACAAATTATATACACGCAAGTAAATATGTTTATGACAATTAGCCAGAAAACAGCACAATTCTATTCACGAAAGCATTATTTTATGCCAATTAGTCTGAAACCGACAAATTCGATACTCAAAAAAGCAAACGTTTGCCATAAAATACGAGAGGAAATAGCCGACAGCTTAGCCAAAGACGCATTAGCGAAATTGACAACCCGTCCTCTCACTAGGCTGTTTAAAGCAGCGGCCGTCCTCCCCAGACAACCCGTCCTCACACGAGGCTGTTTAAAGCAGCGGCCGTCCTCCCCAGATAAGCCGTCCTCACACTAGGCTGTTTAAAGCAGCAGCCGTCCTCCCCAGACAACCCGTCCTCACACTAGGCTGGTTAATGCAGCGGCCGTCCTCCCCCAGACAACCCGTCCTCACACTAGGCTGTTTAAAGCAGCAGCCGTCCTCCCCAGACACATTCATCAATTTTAACATAAGTGTGTATTAAAAACTGGTTTGTTCTCATATATAAATTAATATTATTATACATAAAAATTCCATGTATAGTTAGGCTACTTTAGGTTATGTTAAGTGTTTAGGTTCTTTTGGGGATTATTTGTATTTAAAGTACGTGGGTGAAGCATTTATAAAATTGCGGTTCGAACTGAGGACGTGAGCGAAGCACTTGTTCCCGGAAGTGTTAAACGTTATCAGTTGTGAGTCGTGTGTAAACCGCCTTTCATTCATAAACAGAGGGTTTGGCGGCTGGATTAACTCGCTTGGATCTTTGTATGGGAGGACGGGGCTGCAAAGCCGACAGGTTAGCCAAAAGCGCATTAGCGAAATTGAAGTACAGTACTCGGAACGAACGAAAGAATATTTCCACAGATTCATTCCGGCCTCTATGCAGCCTTTGTGAGACTTCGGAAACCATCAGTATAAAAATGTCAACTGGAGACTAGAGTAGACTCGTGTGTGTGTGTGTGTGTGTGTGTGTGTGTGTGTGTGTGTGTGTGTGTGTGTCTGAGAGAGAGGGAGAGGGAGGGAGGGAGGTAGGTTGGGAGGTTGGCAAAATGTATCTGGAAAAAATTCAATAACATTAGTGAGCTAAGCTTCGAGTGAAGCTCGAACACCATTGGTCTTTAGGACATTCTAATGGAACTTTGGATGACTCTGGAATGTAACGTGTTTTCTTATAATAAATATACCATTCAGAAGGTTTCCTTATAAACTGAGAAGGTAATATAGTTATGAAGAAGTGTTAAATGATTATTTAGCATTAAGAAGAGGTATGAGGACAGGACGGTAGCTGGGATAAGAAGAGGGATTGAAGGAACAATATCAACCGGTTGAACCACTGAAGATCAAACTCAGACCCTGCAAGAAGCGAAGCCTTCCTTGTACTGACCAAAGTAGACGGACGATATCAACTGTGAACTCAAATGTTTTAAGGCCATGTAATCAATTCTTACGATACCTCACTCCATCACAATATGACTCTCCCTCCCTTGAGAGACATAGTCAACTAGAGCGAGTATGACTCTCTCAACCAGGGAGAGAACATACGATTTATGTTAGCATATATAAATTTATGCAATGAGATTAATCACAACATTAAATATTTAATTTGTGAATTTTTTCGATCACACAAGATGTATCGTGGTAGATTTCTGATGACATAACCTTCGACGATGCTTTACATATCTGGTGACCCGGTGTAGGTAATGGCAGGAGACCTGTATGACGTCACACGTAGTGTTATTGTGCACGACCTTGCTCCTTGATCTGTTCTGCGGTTATGTGAATCTTCGCCTGTTTGAAGCTCCGTAAGCTGAACCGAACCAAAGTTTGAGCAGCGGCGACCTCGACTGAAGCAGCAGTTACCTAAAGACTCACATGTAAACAGAGCTGGTCGACACTGCAACCAGCTGCGTGCTCCAGGCCGGGCAGCCAGTCGTGTGGTAGTGGGAGTAGCCTTACATTGTTTGGTAATTGACGTTTGTGAGGCATTGATTCTGCAGCATTGGTGTTTATCTCGACAAGAGGAGCCAGACAGTGGAACTGGTCATCCACTATTCATTAGGAGAGGAATCGCCCCAACGTAACAGGTAAGCAGCAGTCTCGAGGATTACAGGTGACTGTCCTGTGTGGTGTGAGATACAAGGTGACGTGGACGGGTCCACCGTCTGCCACACCCTTCAGACGGACCACAGCTGACGCGGGAAAATATGTGACGTTTGTGTGTTAAGAAAATATTGATAAACATTCTTTAGACAGATGTGACAGCTTACTGGAGTTATTTTGATTGACCAATTAAATATCCAGCCAAAATATATATATTGAACTATATGTTACGTATCATGTGTCAAGGTTAGAGGTACGTGTCATATAAAAAAATATTTTTCTAGTTACGATATTAGTTTCTCTAACAGAGGTGACATTATCTTATTACAGTCTTCCAAGATTTGTAGTATTTTGACTTCCACTCTGATTATAACTAATTCGGTGAAAAAATAAGAGATTGAAATCATTATTCCCGAGTATATTATTTATTGTGTTATTCTTTCTTTCGTGATATTGATTTAATTTATTGTTAACCGAGTAACTACTGACAAACATTGCGTTTTCTTCATTGCTCGTGTTAGAGTGTGTTTAATATGCATTGATCTTTACTGATATTAAAGGTCAAACAATGGCTTATCGTCGAGTTTATAGTGAGGCTGACCTAGCGAGGAGCTTAACTTAATATAACATATTTATCTTTATATCAAACGTATTATTTGATTAAAAAGGAGAAGTTGGAAGAGAAGCAGCGTGAGACATAAGAATAAGAGGAATAGGATAGAGTAGTTAAAAGATGAACATAAGGAGTAGATAGGGGAGGAAAAGGAGGAGTAGATGAAGGGGGTATATAAAGGAGGAACAGAAGTATATAGAGGAGGAACAGCAGGAGTAGATACAGAAGAACAAGAAAATATAGCACTAGGAGAAACAGCAGAAGATGGAGGAGGAATAGGAGAAGCAGAGAAGATGTAACAATAGATAGAAGAAGAGCAGGTAGTGGAGTTGCGTGTCACGGAAGGAGATAGATATATCTAAATCTTGTTGATCTTGGGGATGATAGTGAGAGGGCTCAGGAAAGAGCCCCCATCATCCGCTCACGGAGGAAGAAGATAGTGATGAAGGAGGAGGATCAGGAGGATGCGGATATGAGGGAGAAGGGATTTTTGTCAGCTGAGCTCATATGAAGAGGAAAAAAATCTTCTTTTAGAACTCGACAATGACTCAAAAGATAATTAGAAAAGAAATTATTAAAAGGAGTTTTGTCAGAATTATGAGGGGAACTTGTGAGTGAATGAGTAGCCATGTATATAGGAGGATGAGGTGAAACACGTAAATGTATGAAAAGCCATGCATTCACTTGGATGAGTGAAAACCTGTGAATGTATAACTGTGTATCCAGATGGATGAGGGAATACCTGAGTTTATATATAACTATGTATCCAGGTGGATGATAGGAAACTTGTGAGTGCATGTATAGCCACGTATTCAGCTGGATAATGGGAAAATTGTGTGCATGTATAGCCAGATATTCAGGTGGATGAGAGTGAACAGATTCTTGCTGTATAAAAAGATATAGACCTATACTAGAAATTCACTTTAGCAGAAGAGTGTCACACTGGCATCACATCATGTGTGTCACTGGCAAACACCTGAGGACCCTCCTTCAGAATGAACAAATCCACAAGGGCCGTGACGAGGGTTCGAACCTACGTCCGAGAGAATCGTCACGGTTCTTGTGGATTTGTTCATTTGATGCATCACGCTATTGTGATTTCTGTGTGTAGTGACCCTTCAGAAGCTTAGACAACAGAGCCTTCTAGCTCCTATTCACAACCTACACGAGACTCACGCTCTCGAAGGTTGTGAATATGAGTATGTAGTATGTAGCCCAGGCATGGAACACTCGCCTACAAAGGACAGGTAAAATTATAGTAAAAGTTCAAATATATGCAGATAAAGAACTTGAGTTACGTGGAAAGACTGAGGGAACTGGTCGCCTCTACACTGTAGGAGAGGGAAGACTGGGGGGGGGGGGAACTGGGCGGACATAGTAATGACACGATGTAAGATTCTAAAAAATATTTGACAAAATAAACAAAGAAACATTGTTCAGAGATAAGAATAGCAAAACAAGGCGGAATAGATTGCAATTAGTTACAAATAACTCACAGATTATTATAGACGCCAACAGCTGGAATAGGTTAAACGAAAAAGTAATTGAAGTTTACTATATATGTAATTATAAATTAAAATATAAAAAAAAAATTTGGGAGGCGAGTATTATTAACTAAGGTCGTTGTGAAGGCGGGGCCAGGAGCAGAGCTCGTCCCTGTAAGCACATCTAGGTGAGTACACATAATCAACTTACCTTCGTCTATGCTTACTAAGTCTCGTTTTGCTCATGAATTTTAAATCCTTTTTCCTAATAAATAAGAAACGAGTAAATTATATACATTTGAAAGGACCAATGACGGCAGTAATAAATTTGTGTATGATAACTACCGCTCTCCCCTAATGACAGGCGAATGGTCGCTATTTCTATAAATAAGGAAATAAACTTACGACGGAGAAGTGAAGGTTCCGCTCCACTTCAAGAGATATAAACCGCTCGTTAAATAACTCTGGATGCAACTGATGTCAAGGTCAGGCAGGATAGTTACTGGTCAGGTCGTCGGGAGAGTGACCGGTAATGGCAGGAACCTCCCTTCACCTTGCAAGGGACGGCAGTGGACGGGACGGGACGGCATATATATGTATATATATGTATATATATATATATATATATATATATATATATATATATATATATATATATATATATATATATATATATATATATATATATATATATATATATAGGAGACTCACGCCTAAACCATTTCTCTTCATTTTTATATTAGTCTGTTTTTCCTCTCTCTTCCGTACCCATCCTCTCTCCAACTTCTTTCTTACTTTTTTACTCTCCCTACCCTACACCCTTCCTCTAACCTTCACTTTCTTTAATACTTTTCGTCCCCCCCCCCTCCTCCTCCCCCCTCAATACTCTTCCATTTTTCCCCTCCCCAACCCTTCTCCCTCTCCGAAATCTTCTTCTTTTCCAACCCTCTCTCTCTCCTCTTTTCCACTCTCCTTCTCCCTAACTTTCCCTTCTCCTTCTTCTCCTCACTCCCAGTCACCTGTTTCAAGGGATCAGTTTTCAATTATATTTATTAAACTTTGAGCCAATAGATAACGAGAGACTAACGAGGAGTCCGAGTTACACACATTCCCAGGAACGAAGTGTTTCCTTGGGGGCCAAAGAGGATCTGGGAACTGAGGCTTGGAAGGAGCTGCTTTCTTGGAAGAGCTGGAGTTAAAGAATACCTTACATTTAGAGGGACTAGATGTTAAGGATGACTCAAGGATCTATTTTGAGGAAGAATTTATAAGGAACTAGGATCTGGAAGCATAGGGGAGTACTGTGGTTTGGGACAAAATGGGGTTTGGGATTTGTGGGGAGACTGCATTTGGTGGGAATTGGGTTCAGAGAAGTGACATTTGGGAAGTACTTGGTTTAAAGGAGTTTTTTTAATGTTGGTTTGGGAAAATTTTGACTCTTACTTTGTCTGGTCTTCGAAGGAGTTGAGGTTTGGAATGGAATAAGGCTTCCAGAAATTAGAATTTTTGAAGAAATGGGATTTGAAGGATCTGGGGTTTGGGAGAAGCACACATCCATAGCTCCAACTCTCCTAAATTCCAGCTGGTAGTAAACCCCACCACATCCAAAATCCCAACTCTATCCCCATTTCCATATCCTTAGAAGCCCCAGAAGTTGTCATATACAGTGACGCATATCATATATATACATCTGCATCTATCCTTTAAGAACATGTCTAGTCCCCCTAATTTCCTGATGAAAGGTGACAGAAAGTTACACGAAGACACAAAGATAAACGCACGCTCACACTTTCCTCGTCACAGGTGATGGAAAATCACACTCACACTGAGAGCCGAACACACACAGCTCATAGCTTAAAAGTTTTTATCCTATCCACCTCAGCTAGTGATACACCAATCTGATATTTTTCAAGAGGACAATATTTTTGTATCGCAGTTCCTTTGATCCTCAATTTTATGCTAATGGGATCGTTGAGAGCTTCACCTCTTTACAAGCTGCTGATGCACGAGTGGGACGCGAGTGAGAGATTTACATAGGTAATAATGTTTGATCATTCTCATATGAGTTACGAAGAATCTAAATTATGTCAGTATATATATATATGTATATATATATATATATATATATGTATATATATATATATATATGTATATATATATTATATATATATATATATATATATATATATATATATATATATATATAATCAAAGCTTGATTGGTTCCCACGCATAGTCACTTAAACTCTATGACACTTATGGATTCGAACCCAGGCCGCCGCGAGTCTCCTCGTCATCAGCGCTGGTACTCTGCACCAACGTTCGTCTATGACGTCTGAGGGTTCATAGAGTTTAAGTGACTCTGTGCTTGGGGACTAATCAAGCTTTGCTTAAAAATATACTCCTTGCGACCGGAGCATGTAACACCTAAGGCAATAACAATTATCGCATAAATCTACGGGATGCACCATCCACGTTTCACTTACTTGTTTTAAAAATACCACATTGAAACTCGTTATTATTGAAATTATAATAACAGCAGGAGTTGTTGTAGTAATATTATTACAACTAAATGATAAAAACATTTTTACAACTATTACAGGAACCTTTTAACTTTGAAATGCGAAATCTCATTAGGAAACTTCACGAAACGTGTTGTTTTAGTTAACTCGTAAAGACAATAGAATGATCCGTGTTGGTGCTTGCTCTGTTTAACGTCCAAAGTTCTCTGATGAGGAGAACATGTTACTGGCTTTATTTGAGGTGTTCAAGCAGGATTTGGGAGAACAGAGTTTTTGAATTTTTCAACAGAGAACAGCGAGAGAATTTGGTTGGCAGAGATTAAGAAACATTAAGTGGAAGGAAGGAAGAAAATAAAGATATATATCGTAATAGAGATCGAGAAAACGAGAGTCAAAGAAAGAGTTAAAGAAAAGAAAGAGAAAAAGAGAACTAGAGAGAGAGAGAAAGACAGTATGTATTCTGTTATATATATATATATATATATATATATATATATATATATATATATATATATATATATATATATATAATATAATATAATATAATATAATATAATATAATGTAATGTGTGTGTATGTATTGACGTCATTTAGTCGTTGGTAACCTGTCACAATGTCTTCGGATCTCCTTGCATCGTATCATTTCAACTCCTGATTCAGTATATGAAAGCAATCTGAACATAATCCTCTCTTAAGCTCATTGCACTCAAGTGATCCTTAGGCTTTGTTGAAACTTGTTATTTCGTGTAAAATGAAGGTTATAACACGTGGCGCTCTGGGACTGGTGAAAACATTAGAGATAGTGATACCAACCAATCGGAGAGAGTGTTGATTCGCTCCTTGGAGGCTCCCATTGGAGGAAGTGAACTTCTGGGAACTCTATGTTCATCAAACATATGGCATACTTGCACACCTGCATTGCCTAACACCTCGAATACACTCACACCTGTGTTGTCTAACCCTTAGGATACCGTCAAACCCTAAGCTCGAATATATACAGATTGTTGGGTTTACTTATGAATCTAAGTAGAAATTCAAGATTAAAGTGAAAATATAAAAGCATGGCCTCAGAAAGATGAGGTCTTATCTCTCCCTCACAGACCTGCTTCACTCATCCTCCTCCCTCCCTGCTAATTAGATTTTCCCACCTCTCGTAAAATAAAACTTTTTTTTAATAATAACTGCGAACATTAGTTAAACCTCGATGGATATAACACTACATTAGGGAATATGTCAGTCATCTTGGTAACTGTACTCGGACGGATATTCCTCCATGCTGTGCTTTTATGTATAGAATGTTGTGCATATAGTTTCAAGCTGTCTCAATGTACTTAAGTGTCCTTAAGTGTACATGTATGTACGAACACGCAACCACATTTATAATATATTTATTTATGTATTATACATACAACAGATACAGTCCCGCTATAACCTTCAACACTTCACTGTTTTAACAATAATGAAGAAATACTAGAAGTTCATACATAACAGAGTCGGTATAAATACGATCCCTTCGCATAACGAAAAAGAACTTATTCCATTAGTTTTCATTTACAGCAACTGGGGTCGACAAAGTTTACCTATAAAGTAATAACAACTTTCCCGCTGGACAAAACCAAGATTAGTTTGGGAGATTAGGGCCCATATATTCACATATACGTCCTAATAGCCCATAAAGGCATACAATTATACACACATGAAAACATATTATGTACTTAAAAATGACATATATTGATATGTAACTTTTGTGTATTTTCCTTTACATTATCATGCTGACCATTCAGACGGGGAAATTAGTGACCAACAGGAGATTCTTTATCTAAACCAGGAGTAAAAATTATTTTACAACCCAGAATATGAATACATCACCAAACCAAAACATCAATTCATCACCGAAACTCTCATTACATTACAAATCGGAGCATCACTACAATATATTGAAGACAATTAACGATTTCCAACTCGATGAAACATACCCACCGGCCTCACCAGGATGAGTATCCAGCCGACACATATATTGCTTCCGGCAACTGTCAGCTTCGATTACTCGTGCAGCCGCGCTCCATATTAAAACTCCAGTTTAATGACGCACGGCAGAGAAAGATAGAGAGGGAGAGGGAGAGTTAGAGGGAGCGAGAGGAAGAGTGAGAGGGAGAGTTAGGGGGAGAGGGAGAGTGAGAGTGAGAGGGAGAGTGAGAGGGAGAGAGAGTCACACCTAAACGTACACAGTACCGTGACCACCGCACCACTGATCGTCTATAAGGATTGGAAAGTCATCGTGTGGTGACTCTCAACACTAAATTACAGTATTATGTTCTGTAAAATGCTTGTTGATTTTGAATAACTTCAGTACAACAGCTTTTCTCAATGCAAATGTCCGTGAGGTTGTATTACATCCAAGAGCAGCTTGGACAAAAATAATGTCTTGTGCAAACATTCCACCTTAACTGTAGTACCTGCATATATAGCTGACTTAGCTGTCAGGAAATCCGTTGCAAGAAGGCACTATTTCCAACAATATTCTACGGGCCTTTACTTGGTTCTTGGTAATCTGAATGTACTAGTGACTAGATGGAAGGTTTGAGAAACCAGAATGAAACCACGTTACCAAGTTCAGAGCACATGTTAAAAACACATCCAAACCCACACCTCAGGATTAATTCGAGCCTTTATGCTCACCACACAGGTTCAAACAACTAATCCAAGCTCACAGCTAAGGTTGAAAACTGCGTATCGAAGCTGACAACACAGATTCAAACCACTTATCTAAGCAACCTACCTGAGAAAAGCCTCAAGAAACCTAGAGGATTCAGTTGAATCCCAGGTTGCATTGCTTTTGACCATGTCGTAGTGCAGTTATATAAGGCGTTGCTTGGGACTACCCTGAACATAAGTTCGAATCCTCTTCATGGCTCCTACTAATTTTCTCATTTATACATGACGTTATCGTAATTTCTTTGCGTAGCTGACACTAACAAAGACCATAATAGACATACACGTGATGACGCATTTTAAATGTGTTTGCGTCCAAGAAGTTGATGTGTTGAGCGTCGCAAATTAGTCTGGTATACTTATGCTAAACCCATCAAGCGGGGAGACGCTGGGAAGGACTTTTCATCTATATGCTAACGAGGAACATATATTTAACCTTGATTATCAGAAACAACTCAAACATTTCCCGTGTTGTTGGCAGGTGAGTTTTATTTACGATAAATTTGTTTAATAAACAATTTCATAATAATTATGGGATATATTATTAGATAATATGGTAAATTCTCTCTCTCTCTCCTCTCTCTCTCTCTCTCTCTCTCTCTCTCTCTCTCTCTCTCTCTCTCTCTCTCTCTCTCTCTCTCTCTCTCTCTCTCTCTCTCCCTCTCCCTCCCCCCCCCGTACCTCCTAATCCTCCCCCTCTCTCTCTCTCTCTTTTTCGAAAGGTAGGGAAAGGGAGGATAGAGACCCCAGCTACCCACTAACCACTTTCCTTTCATTCTTCATTCTTAGGATGGATTTATTTATTTATTTATTTTAGCGATGTTGGAAATTAGTGTAAGTTGCTATTTACTGCCAAGACGGGACACTGAGCTCGACCCGACCCGACTATGTACTGCCCAGACCATTTACCCTCTAAAGTTGTTGAGGCTATTCTTAAGTGTCTGGCCCATTACCGTCAACAGACAAGCAAACATACATTATATATATATATATTATATAATTTTGTAGGTGGTTATCATGTCTCCCCTTACTCTTCTGTTTTCCAGAGACGTGACGTTTAGCTCCTTTAGCCTTTCCTCATAGCTCATACCTCTCAGATCTGGGACTAGTCTGTTGGCATACTTCTGAATCCTCTCTAACCTTGTCTTGTGATTAACTAGGTATCGACTCCAGGCTGGAGCTGCATACTTCAGGATTGGTGTGACATAGGTGGTAGCGTGTGTGTATATGTGTGTGTCTGACACGGAAGATATAAAGAGCATGAGAAGACAGGGAGGATATTAGGGGCATGAGAGGGGCAAGGATGAAAGAAATTAGAAAAAGAACAAAAAATACCAACCAGGTTTCACACATTAAACATGACACAGTCAGCGGGTTTTCAGTTTGTTACGAAACAAAATATCTGAAATGGCTGCACAGTTGGGGTGATGAGGTCAGACCTGGTCCCACCTGTCGCCCCTCACACTACCCACCACGTGCCCCATGCCCACTAACAAGGTCTTTATAAACAGGTGGTGTTATGTGTCTCCCTCTTGCACTTAAGCAGAACGTCGTCCATGTAATATCTGCCTCGCTAAGCGTCTGGGTAGTTACCTTAAGGCCTCTCTGGCACACTTGATAACCTGCACTCTAGCAAAACGAGATCTAATAAAAGCTTTACTGTTAATTGCCTGTGAATGTACACAGGCAATTCCAACCTATTTTTTTGTTTATTTCTTTCAAATCTCTCCATTTTCCCCTGAAAATCACATTACCAAACCAAATGGCTTTCTACCTTACCTCCCCATTTTAAAAGAAGGCTTTCCAGACACAGATAAAAGTACTGAATGTTTTCATTCCACGATAATGTTAATGCCTTGAGCACTTTCGTTCAAGTTCCGATAAATATGTTGACTGGATTAGTTTGGAGTTTATTTTTCATGTTTTTTTTAAATGTTTGTAATCTTTGTTAACTTTACAGTTCAGAGAATAACGAGACTGGAGATCAGTGTTTGGATTGGTTATCTCCCAGTCACTATGATTAGCGTCAAGTCCTCTCTAGGAGTCTGCACTCAATTTAAGTGTGACTCAAAATATTCGGAATGATTATAGTGCGATTTGTTATCTCATATGCCCATGTATTACAGTAAATGGTGCTGTACAGCACTAAGTACCGCTGTACCGTACTAAGCGTAGCTGTACCATACTAAGTACCGCTGTACCATGCTAATCGTAGCTGTACCGTACTAAGTGTAGCTGTACCGTACTAAGCTTACCTGTACCGTACCAAATGTTGCTGAACTGTACTGAGCATTTGAAGCTACAATATGAACACATGGAGCTGGGATATGAACACATGGAGCTGGGATATGAACACATGGAGTGGAAATATGTGTTCAAAACCTGCTATATGACAACAAAGTGAAGGTATGGTGTTCAACCCCTAGGAGCACTGAATTCGAACGTCGACCTTGCAAGAAGCGAGGCTGGATGTGTACCGTCCTGTCCAAATGAATGGAGAACAAGTTATGTCTGTTTCTGTGCTGTATGAACTATTTCTGTACCGTTCTTCTCTCTCTTTCTCTTCTCTTGTATTGTTATTTCTTTCCATAAATTCTTACTATTTCGGTCTTTTGCCCTCGCTATGTAATTTTTCTTCCTGCTGGCATCCTGTTCCATTGTTCTTGTTCTGTTCAATGTTTTCAGCATTCGGGTTTAGAAACGAGTTTCCAGGCTAAACAATTTACTCTGTGCCAACTGTGCCAACAGTCGAAACTGTTGCCATAAACATAAATTATATAACTTCGCGTGTTGACAACTTAAATTATAAATTATTGTGCCTTTTGCTGGTACTAAATTAAGCGCAATAAATGTTTGGTCTCGCCCTCTCGGTAACATGGCCAAAAAATCATTGGAACTCAACTGGACGCCAATTTAAATGGTAATAAATTATTGGCGTCCCCCCCTGTCGCCAACTTAGATATAAATGTGTTTATATTTTCAGTTTCCATCATATAAGATGTTCACTTTCCAGACAAATGTTCCAGACTGTGAGTTCCAGACTCTCCAGCCACAGTAGTACCTGCAACCTGGATTCCAATTTGTTCAGTAGTTGTTCAAGAGAAAATAGAAAAAATTACAGATTCAGAAATACAGGTAAAGTAAGAATTATGTGGATAGTACAAAATACACTAGCAATAATTGGTTGTCAAACGTGCCTCGGTGTGGGAGTGCAAGTGTGATAGTCGTGTTGGTTGGCATCTGGACCTCGCATAGGATCATTGCACCTTCCATGACTGCAATTTTCTTTTTCATAATTTCTAGTAGGAAGGGAAGGAGAGTAGTTTGATGGAGAGGAAGTAATAGGGATTGTGTTTGGGGTTGTAGAGGACAAGGAAGAAGGGAGGGAACGTTGTGGAAGGGTGATCAGGGAGAGAGGGTTGTTCCCGAGAGAGGAGTGGGAGGGGGAGAAGATACAGTTGAGTGTGCTGTTATATGGAGGGGAAAGGAGAAGAGAGAGTGCAGGAAAGATCGATACTTGGGAAGGGGCAGGCTGAAGGGGGGTCTGAGGGGAGGAGAGAGGGGGCTGAGGGGATGGGAGGGGAGGCCGAGGGATGGGGAGGGGAGGCCGAGGGAAGGGAAGGGAAGGCTGCGAAATAGAGACGTATGGGGGACGAATATCAGGAAAAGTGGGAGGGGTACATGTTGGAGGATTGGAGAAAGGATTCTGGTGTTAGGGGTTAGGAGTGAGGTAGGTAAGTGAGGGTATGGGGGTTAGAGGGGAAGGGGTGAGGGAAGTAACTGAGGTGTGGGGTTACATGGAGGAGGTTAGGGTTGAGGAGAGGGCAGTGTGCGAGGACATGGGGTTACAGGGAAAGAGGAGAGGATCAAGGGAGCAAATTGTATAGTTTAGGGTGTAGCTGGTCATGTGGGGAGGGTGTAGCTGGTCATGTGGGGAGGGTGTAGCTGGTCATGTGGGGAGGGTGTAGCTGGTCATGTGGGGAGGGTGTAGCTGGTCATGTGGGGAGGGTGTAGCTGGGCATGTGGGGAGGGTGTAGCTGGGCATGTGGGGAGGGTGTAGCTGGGCATGTGGGGAGGGTGTAGCTGGTCATGTGGGGAGGGTGTAGCTGGTCATGTGGGGAGGGTGTAGCTGGTCATGTGGGGAGGGTGTAGCTGGTCATGTGGGGAGGGTGTAGCTGGTCATGTGGGGAGGGTGTAGCTGGTCATGTGGGGAGGGTGTAGCTGGCCATGTGGGGAGGGTGTAGCTGGGTATGTGGGGAGGATGGATAAGAGGTTGGGCTTCAGGGACGAGGAAGGGATAAGTTAGGAAGGTGGGTAAAGGGATGAGGTCGCAGGGAGGTGGGTAAGACAGGAGGTGTAAGGTTAGAGGGAGATTGTTGATGGGAACAATAAGATAATGAAAGGTTCCATAGTGGGACTGACGACCTGAGAGGCAGTGTGTGTGTGTGTGTGTAAGTGGAAAGTGTGGTATGAATTAATGTGTATTATGGGTAAGGGAAGAACCCATTGGGGTGAATAGAGTTGGTGACGAGGTGTTGTTACACGGGGGAAGAAATTAATGGAAGTTGTGTTTTACGTTTTCCTATTCAATGTCTCAATATAACTACTGATCACATATAATGTATATAATGTAGCAACCCGTTCTCGCACTTGCTTATAGTCAATATTGGCTTATTTAATAAGTGCATATGTGACATACTAGTTGATTGTGAATATTTTAGTTTATCTTGAAAAGCTTCATAGAAAACACCGACCTCACCTAACCTTTTTAGTATGTTAAGATAAGCATCTTATTGCTTCTTAATTACAATTATTACTTAACCTATCAACGGTATAGGTTAAGTATTGACTATATTATAGTTTTAAGGTTATTAAGATTATAGGTTAAGTATTGACCAATATTGACTATAAGCAAGTGCGAGAACGGGTTGAGATCTCTACGAGCATATATTTAAAATCAAGGTAAGTTATACTGTTTGTTACGACTTCGACAGCTTTCACGTACGAACAAGGGCTTAGTAGTGTTGTTTACGAGGGGGACTGAAGCCTCCGCTGGTGTTAACACACTGGACAACATTCACTCCATTAGCAATTACTGCAAGGCACCTCTGCAAGGTCTTGTTGCATCAGTTACCTCCTCCTGCTGTTACGTCGCAGCTCTAATTAAGATTTATATCAAAACTCTTCCATTTTATACCAGCGAATCTTACCAGGGAAGTGTGTCATTAATCATCCTGTCAAGGATGGCATAGTTTATACTTAACATGAGGGCTTCGTACCCCACCAACTCTTGTCTGTGTACATATCGTCCTCCGATTTATTGCGTCTTCTAATATCGTCTTATATATCATGTAACTTTCTCATAAAAATGTAATGTTTTCATCTCTGATATAAAATCGGAAATCAGTTAATTAGTCTCTGATTATTCTACATCTATCTTGGTCATCGCTGTATTTAATACATTTACTGTTAGGAAGTAATAGCTAACTTTCGTCTATTGTGCTATCTTATGTTATTGTCTCTTTCTCTCCTATTTTATCTTGTAATATCAAGTAATTACTCTTTTATATCTGACTCCATCTTATAAATACCAGCTTCCATCTCCTCTCTCTTTCAAGTGTGTAGTTATCACTCCTACCCCCATCCTTGGCTACCCTCCTACCCCCATCCTTGGCTACCCTCCTACACCCATCCTTGGCTACCCTCCTACCCCCATCCTTGGCTACCCTCCTACACCCATTCTTAGCCCCAATCCTACCCCTATCCCTGGTTACACTTCTACGCCAATCATTACATTAGTTGTCTATGTTCATGGATGGACAAATATCACAACCCTTAAGCTAACAACACACTCTAAGATCATGCCATAAACTATTACATTTACGAAGACAGAGGCTTATAAACAGCTGGGAGAGCAAACAGCGGCCTTCATTAATCATTCTCGGGCATCAAAAATGTTGTTTACTTCGCTCGTTGAAAAAAAAATAGATTATGAAGTCCAGTTAACGTTGCCCTTCCCTAGCAAGGGTTCAGGGAAGGGTTCAGGGAAGGGTTCAGGGAAGGGTTCAAGGGGAGGGTTCAGGGGAGGGTTCAGGGGGAGGGTTCAGGGGAGGGTTCAGGGGAGGGTTCAGGGGGAGGGTTCAGGGGAGGGTTCAGGGGGAGGGTTCAGGGGGAGGGTTCAGGGAAGGGTTCAAGGGGAGGGTTCAGGGGAGGGTTCAGGGAAGGGTTCAGGGGAGGGCTCAGGGGAGAGCTCAGGGGAACAAACAAAGAAGCTGACACTACGTATTTACCAGACTAATAATTTAAGTTAGACCATACAGTCATGTGTTGCCTTTATCTCGTCAAGTTAATGAACGCACTTCATCATTCCAAAATAAACACTGAGCTGGCAGGTGTAAACAGGAGAGACGCGGCAAGCGCACGACGGCCAGGTAATGATTCTGTACTTTGTACTCAACATTATACGTGCTCACACGTCTCCTCTGTACCCACACACGTCCTCTGTGCCCACACGTCCCCTCTGTGCCCACACGTCCCTCTGTACCCACACGTCCCTCTGTACCCACACGTCCCTCTGTACCCACACGTCCTGAGTCAATTCAGAGTAACATGAAGCTGGAGACTTAACATGGGAGAAAATTTTGATGCGGGAGAGAGGAACATAATGTGGGAGAGATAAACGCCAGCGTGGAGGAGAGATAAACGCCAGCGTGGAGGAGAGATAAACGCTAGCGTGGAGGAGAGATAAACGCTAGCGTGGAGGAAAGATAAACGCTAGCGTGGAGGAGAGATAAACGCCAGCGTGGAGGAGAGATAAACGCCAGCGTGGAGGAGAGATAAACGCCAGCGTGGAGGAGAGATAAACGCCAGCGTGGAGGAGAGATAAACGCCAGCGTGGAGGAGAGATAAACGCCAGCGTGGAGGAGAGATAAACGCCAGCGTGGAGGAGAGATAAACGCCAGCGTGGAGGAGAGATAAACGCCAGCGTGGAGGAGAGAGAAACGCCAGCGTGGAGGGAGAGAAAGTTAGCTTGAATAAAAATGAACTTAGCTCCTCGTAGCTTGGCCAGAAAGTTATTCTGAGGTGGAGTTATAAGTTTAGTGTGGCGGCGGAGTTGAGGAATGTTGGGCGCCAGGTAACGCAATATCCGGCTCCTTCAGGCCTCTACCAGCTACTAATCTTCATTTTAAACCCATAAACCCACGCAAGCACTATTAGGCGAGGCTGTTAATTTCCCCTATACACACCTCTAGCTCAGTTACCTCAAGGTTAGTACACACATGTACACTTACACATTACAGTCATTGCTGTAAACAATCGATGGCTGGAAAGGCGGGATCCATGAGGCAATGCTCGATCCTGCAAGCACAAATAGGTGTGTACACACATAGCGTTCAGGATTCGCAGTGCACGGACCCGGGTTCAATTCCCGATCGATGTAGAAACAAATTGGCAGAGTTTCGTTCACCTGACACCTCTGTTCACCTAGCAGTTAATGGGTACCTGTGGGTTAAACAGGTGTTGTGAGTTGCATCCTCGCGATGATCAGTTGTTGGACTATTAGATATAATGGGGAAAATAGGTCGGGAGGCATTGCATTAGACAACTAGTGGTTGCTATGGCGGGGTCCAAAGATTTACAAACTCGATCTTTCAGACACTAGTAGGTGAACACACACACACACACACACACACACACACACACACACACACACACACACACACACACACACACACACACACACACTTAGAAAACATTGGTTCTTACCTAATGGAATTCTCGATATACAATGCAGCAAATGATATATGTCCCAAGAGTTAATTGCTTTGACATGGAGATGCACCATACACATGCAGTGAGGTGACAAGACGTTAACACCGTCAGTAAAATGCTTTCAACGGGAGATATCGTCATAAAATTACAATCAGGAGGAGTTCCCACAGATGGCGTGGTGGCCATTGCCAGTGGTGGCCACCTAGTCTCCTCTCCATTCTCCCATGTACATTTTCATTCAAAATTTCGACGTAATTGATGTGATTTTTTATGTAGAAATTAACCAAGTCTGATATCCGAAGATAATCCCATTATCGGTAGAAATATCTTACATTCAACATCAGCCACACTTTCTGGTAAAAAATAAGCTACTGATTCATGACCTTAAAATCCATAGAATAAGTTGTGTGGGCTGCGCGACCCCGCGATACATTTACAATAATTTCTTTGATGTTGCTCAAGACTTTATGTGAAGTGCAGAGCCATCCTGCCACACGCACCAGGCGACGACAGTAGCCATTCCTGCTACCAGCAACCTCTCTCTGTGCAGACGAGGAGTCAAAATAACGTGGCTGAAATATGTTGACCAGACCACACACTAGAAAGTGAAGGAACGACGACGTTTCGGTCCGTCCTGGACCATTCTCAAGTCGATTGTCTCAATCTCATTCTCAAGTCACAATCGACTTGAGGGTGGTCCAGGACGGACCGAAACGTCGTCGTCCCTTCACTTTCTAGTGTGTGGTCTGGTCAACAGCACCATCGGTGTGTGAAGGAGAATGATTTGGAGACGGAGCCAGACTGACGGTATCGTCCCAAGCGGAGTGATCAATACTGCCTTGTCAATCGAGGTGTTGTGGGCGGCCGCAAATCCTACCGGAGCTGCGGTAAACCAATCATCCTGTCACGGGTTGAGGCCAAGAACGCCGGAGCTTTGACTGGAGATTACTCACTCCTGCACTTGCGGTCCGGGAGATTGTAACTTATTGTGCTGGCTTGGTGTGTGTGTGTGTGTGTGTGTGTGTGTGTGTGTGTGTGTGTGTGTGTGTGTGTGTGTGTGTGTGTGTTCTATGCTTCCTCATGTAGGCATACATAATATCCTAGTGAGCATTATGCTTCCCACAGACTCCCGTGTCAGCCTCGTATCTCGCAGATAAATAAGATCGCTTCTCAATTGCTCGTAGAGAAGTGAGGATTCATTAATTTTTTGGCCAATTTATCACTGCTTAACGTCCAACTTTCTCTCCACTCTGCATATTGGCTCTGCTTTCTTTTATTTATTCTCCTTTGTATATGTATATATATATATATATATATATATATATATATATATATATATATATATATATATATATATATATATACAGAAACAGAGGACAGTCAGAGATTTGTTTATATAGTATATTGAGAAATATGAAATGAAATATTAATACATACAAAGATATTGGTGAATGCAGAAGGAGAGACGAGACAGTGATCGATGGAAACAAAGAAACAGAGAGAGAAGAGCGACACAGAACAATAAGGAGTACCTCAGCTGGGCACAGCGCTGAGAGCAGCCATTCGTATCGTCCCACAGTAAGACTTGGGCCATTTATTTTACCTTTCTTTCCCAATTTTCTGTGTGCCATCTTCACGACCAGACTTATAAGTTGGTCCAGACGCTCCAGGGACCGCTCGTGTACTAGGGACCGCTCGTGCTCCAGGGACCACTCGTGTACCAGGGACCGCTCGTGCTCCAGGGCCTTGCAATCGCCAGGACGGGCGGGTGTGGTGGCCGGGTCGGGCGGGTGTGGAGGCCGGGACGGGCGGGTGTGGTGGCCGGGACGAGCGGGTGTGGAGCGGGTGTGGAGGCCGGGACGGGCGGGTGTGGTGGCCGGGACGAGCGGGTGTGGAGCGGGTGTGGAGGCCGGGACGGGCGGGTGTGGAGCGGGTGTGGTGGCCAAACACTGGTGATCCTGAGCACCTCGGCCCCCTCACGCCCTCAGGATCACAGCCAAGACTAACATATCTTTCAGCAACTCGATGTTTACTGTAAATGTTGTTCTCTTGCAACCAATCAACCTTTTATTGCAATATATTCTTCTTTAAACCGATGCTTAATGACGTGAATGTTGGTGAGTAACATAAACATTCTTATGTTGACAATGTCTTAAATATGAGGATATGATCGAGCAGAAACCAGTTACGGCTCAGTCTGAATCCTGCTCACCTCCGCAACATATATACGGTTGTGAATCCCAACTTGGCTCGTGAAATTATATTGTATTGATCCTTATTTTTCCGAAACAGTGCCGCGAGTTTGTGAAAATTATTACTGGAGAGAGAGAGAGGAGAAATAACAGCAAGACATACATGGCAATACTCACTAGATGAAAGGAGACAAAAGATGGTCAGAAAACCAGATGGGATGGGTCAAGTTGGAGCAGGACATGGAAGGGTTAGTTAAAATACGGTAAAGGGTTGAGTTGGGTGCAGACAAATTCCATACGGAGGCATAGGAAGCGACGAAGACCCGCCAGCCAGCACCATTTAGGTCAGTACACGCCACTCGAAAAGTTGGTCCTGTAACCAATCTTCTCCAGGCACAGAGTGACGGATCCCGTCAACATCTGGAGCTGGGAGGTAATATTGACACACACGCTTCACGGGTCACGGGACAACACTCACTCCCACTTTGCTGAGGAAATATCAAGCAGATTAAATTATTTGGATATTTAAATTGTGGCGTGGTAGATGTAGGCAGGCGGTGGTGGCTTTTGTTGTGTGTGTGTGTGTGTGTGTGTGTGTGTGTGTGTGTGTGTGTGTGTGTGTACTCACCTAATGGGGTGATGGTGGGTGATGTTGGGTGTGTGTGTGTGGGTGTGGGTGTGTGTGTGTGTGTGTGTGTGTGTGTGTGTGTGTGTGTGTGTGTGTGTGTGTGTGTGTGTGTGTGTGTGTGTATGTGTGTGTGGTCTGTCTATGAGTGTATGCTTGCGAGTGTTTGTGTGCGTGTGTGTGTGTTACTTCTCGTCTCTCCTTCCTCTCACCACCACGAGTGTGTACTCTCCCTGCCTCCCTCTATGGTGAGTGTTTCCTCTCTCCCGTGCTGCCCTACCATGAACGTTCTCCTCCCCTCCACAACACCGTCACAGGAGAAAGTCAAGACTTCTGACAAATCTTGGGATTATGTCAGCTCGGGCGCGGCCTCCCGGTGCGGCCCAGGCAGCCTTCTCCTGGTGATGATGACTCTGCTTTCTTCTTTCTTAAGGTGCACTACACGTTCTTGGAGACTTAAGCAGGAATTATGTGTGTATGTTTAGGCTTTTGTGTGAGTGTGTTTGTGTGCGCGCGCATGTGAGTGTGTGCGTTCGAGTGAGTGTGATTGTGTGCACGTCCTGGACACAACCGCTCGCCCTGCCACAGCTAAACTTCCCTCTCTAACGTTCCAGCCATTTCTCACCGCCTCAATTAAGGCTCACACTAAGATGGCCCCCCATTCCCAGCACGGCTCCTTACCCCGACTCAATACTGTCCGTTGTTCTCCCTCAATACAGCCTGTTGTTCACCCTAATTACAGCCCGTTGTTGTTCAATACATTCCGTTGTTCTGGCTTAACTCAGCCTTGATAGGGATCAGGCAAGGCTGAGGACACCATTCTAAATAATTAATGTTGGTGTTGGAATTCCTGAAGCAAATCCTACAGAGGAGCCTCCACAATGGTGAACATCAATCATCAATCTTCCTCTACACAATCGACATGAGAATGGTCCAGGACGGACCGAAACGTCATCGTCCCTTCACCTTCTAGTGTGTGGTCTGGTCAACGATGGTGAAGGACTGTGTACGGGGGGGGGCAAGGTCGCTCTGACGGAAGGGGAGGGGGAGCTCCTCCTCTCTCAACCAGGTGTCAACAACACCAATAACATGTTTACCTGCTTCCTTTACCTTAACTTGGTGTTCGATATATTTTCTACTAGTCCAACCATTTGGCCTGGACGGTAGAGCGACGGTAGAGCTTCATGCAGGTCGGCGTTCAATCCCCGATCGTCCAAATGGTTGGGCACCATTCCTTCCCTCCCCGTTGTATCGCAAATCCTTATTCTGACCTCTTCCAAGTGCTATGTAGGCGTAATGGCTTGGTATTTTCTCCTGATAGTTCCCTCCCCTTCTCCTTTTCTGTCTATCTGTCTATTTTCTGTTCTCTCTCTCTCTCTCTCTCTCTCTCTCTCTCTCTCTCTCTCTCTCTCTCTCTCTCTCTCTCTCTCTCTCTCTCTCTCTCTCATACACATAAGCACCCACAACTTTGTCTCTTCTTTCTCACTAAATCAAAATCTATCCTGAAAATAATTCAGAAGCCATTGTTCTCTCACCCAAGGAAGACGTGACCGTCTACGGTGGCGAAGATGGAGCAGATGTCCTCCTGAGTGGGCGGAGAATGGGTTGCAACACAGCTGCAATATATGCATCGTCCAACCATTGATTGGCTACCTGATCGTCATCCAGTAAGGCAGACTCTTGCCACAGCGTTTAGGACAAAGGTTCACACTAAACAGTCTGTTACTGTTTAAAACAAAAGTTCACTTTCCTGTTTACAAGTAGACTATTATTGGAACCGTAATATGCTTTCAGACCATCACAAATATCCAGGTGGTCTGAGAGGGAGGTTACCTTGAGGTGCTTCCGGGGCTTAGCGTCCCCGCGGCCGGTCGTCGACCAGGCCTCCTGAAGGGAGGTTGATGTCTCGATCTGATCACTTTACCCTGAGAACGGGCTGAGTATCAACCATATTAGTAGAGAGAGAGAGAGAGAGATCATGGGGCAGTTAACATAATGCTGGAGAAGATCTATTGGCCTACATAGACAGTCCCTATGCCTACCCAGGCACTTTTGTTATTAATACATTAGGTACATCTGCATTTGTGCAGCTGCCCTAGACTATGTGAAGGGGAGTACAGTGTGTCAATAAGCTAGCTACATGGTACTAATAAAATCCCTTCACACAGGATGGTTAGTCATACAGAGGCACGTGATAAGTAGTCTGCACTGGCAGACTCTGGGTGCATTATGAGGATATCATCAACACAAGAGTGAATAAAGTAGCAGTGATACTAAAAGTCCCCATCTCGCAGGATGGTTAGTTCATGTTCAGTAGTCTGCACTGGCAAATTTTGGGTGCAATATGAGGATATCCTCAAGAACACGAGAGTGAATAAAGTAATTGCAAAACTTCAAGTACCTCATGCCAACTGGTCTGAAAGGTCTAATAACTGGGCATTCGGTGATGTAGTGTGGGAGATCATGCCGCAGTTCCTGCTCACAGAGTTTGCACCACTCTGTGAGCAGGAACTGCGTGGAATGCGGGAACTGCGGGTGTGGAGGAACCCTCCTCCACACCCACTCACATGTCTCAATAACCTACGCCAGCTACACCCCAGCCCCCCCTTACAGCCCAGCGGCCCCCCTACCCCCCAGCCCCCCCCCTACACCCCAGCCCCTCCCCCCTCTATTATGTTACTCTGGCGAATTGTTCTATAAATCTAAAATCGTTCCCAAACCAATTTACCTAATTCTTTTCTGAATTTAAATTCGTCCAATTTGTATTCATTGTTTGGAGTTTTATTTTGTGTTGAAATTTTTAGCACCAAATAAATTGGTTCTTTGTTATACGCTACAGAAACAATATACAGATCTGGGCCGAAATTCATCAACCATTTACGGAACTTATCGTCTTTCATCGATCGTTGCGATATGATCACTATTTATTAAATAGTTTACAGGCTTGGAAACTTCACAGTCTAAGGTTTATATTGTTATACACAACCTCGCAGTGCTTCGGGGCTCATAAAATGTTTATTAAGTGTAAACTAAGCCAAGATGGAGAAAAGATGTACAGGTTACGTAAGTGGACACTTTAGTGCTTGAATCTTGATGTCCCTGGTTCATACCATTGTACACTCTAAGAGGTTACACTACATCCAGACAGTTATGTAACTACTTCTGACTCAAGGGGCATACAGTGGGACTATTTTTGTATCCACTAAAATGAAATTGTTCCGGAAATGGGATTTATGATTTTTCTCGAAGTTTATAGATACGCTGGTGGGTCTGACGACCGAGTGACGTCACAACTGTAAAGGGGAGGGGAGAGAAGGGTGGGGGAGGGTAGTGAAGGGTGGGGGAGGGTAGTGAAGGGTGGGGGAGGGAAATATGGTCACAGGAATGGATTGAGAATGATATCATAATTAGTACTGTTATTTACTATTTATCAATGGTTAGGTTAGGTTAACGTTACTTTAGGTTAAGGTTAGGTTAGGTTAAGTTTCATTCCGTTTGGTTATGTTAATACGGTGTATTATTGATGCTGTGAAATATAGAATTCAAAAACTATTTCACTATACTCGAGAATTCCGCTTACAGAAAACCAAATTCTTCAAAGAAAACTATTTCAGCATATTTTTTTTATATTTTAAACCAACGACTTATGGTACAATAAACTTATAACGAGAATAATCTCTGTTTAAGACATATGGTCAATTGCTAGTTTACATGTAGACTATTACTGGAACCGTAATATACCTTTAGACCAACACAAATATCTACCTCGATAAAAGCCCAACGTGTATGAATACACTCTGGCTTCCTGTCCCCCGACACAGTGAATTATTATAATTATTAACCGATTAAATAAAAGTAAAGAACTGACGAATCAACGTCCAGAATGAACTTGTCAGTTGTCAACCAACGACCCTAAGGTATACATCGCTGACCAATCAACGTCCAGGAAAGATTCCACATTAATTATTCTACAGTGAAAAACATCATTGTCCCATCAGTAACAATAAAGGATTAATCCCTAACCGAATTACAAATATTGTTAAGCAATAAATGACAAGAACAGTGCTCCTATTGGCCAGTCAGCCTCCACACTAAAATATCACAAATAAATCGCAGGATTTGTAACTAGGATAAGTCACTAACTAATAGTTAGTTTAAACATAATTATCAATGACCAATCAAGACCTAGATGAAAATGTCAAGAACTAATCCAAGGCTAAAAAGATCAGATCAGTAACCAATCAACTGCAAGAAAAGATTCAACGTTCATCAGAGACCAATCAGAACGCCCTGGTCACCCCAAGAGCTGAATTCACATGAAGTCACATTTATTCCAAATATAACAAATTTAATTTAAACAATAAAAAGTAAGGAAAGGTAATTAATTTTCGCGGATTTGAATATTTATTGCAACGTAAAACATATGTTGCAATATTAAACTTTATTTTTAGTATATTCCCGAAGTTTTTACATTTACTGTCAAATTGTAAAATATTATTATATGGGTATTTTTGCTGTGTTCGGTGAATTAAGAGATAATCCTTAAGTAAATCTCTAAGATAATATCTTATGATGAAATAATCTCTAAGATAATCTCTGAGGAAGAGATAATAAGAAATAATTTCAACAGATGATCTCTAAGAAATAATGTCTAAAATAATTTATAAGACAATAAAAAGAAAGAGATAATCTCTAAGAAACAGATACTGTCTAAGAAATATATTATCTCTAAGGAATAGATCATCTTTAAAGAAGGGATAATCATCATGGAAAAAGTTTCTAAAAAATACATAAACATTAAGGAAGTGTTAATCTCTAAAGAACATATAATCTCTAAGGAAGAGATAATCCCTTCCCGCTTTACTGTCACTTCAAGCAAGTTTGAGATGATTTTGCAGCTAGCAGTGGAAGATGTCTCTCTGGGTCTAGAGATCAACGAGTCTTAGCAGCGAAATTGTTAGATATTGTTTCTCTCGGTCATTGAACGAGGACCAGCAGAGTGGCAGCCCACAAGTCTGCCTCGAGCGAGAGAAGGGACGGGGGAAAGGAATGTTGCCCAACCACTTGGACGGTCGGGGATTGAGCACCGACCTGCATGAAGCGAGACCGTCGCTCTACCGTCCTATCCATGTGGTTGGGCCATGGAATCAGGAGAGAACCTAAAATGTAAGACTGATCTATTAGCCTCCACTAGCAAAATCTGGCTACATACTGCACAATTAAGGAAGAATATCTTCCAATATTCCCGAGTGCATGAAGTAATTAACTGAAGTAATTCGGGAAGGTAGCAACAAGGCTGATCTGGAGGCCTTGTCACACACGCCGGATGACGGGTCTATTTATTTATCGAATTCCTGGATCTGGTTGGCGAATTCCTCTTCCAGACTGTCAATACCGCTCTGGAGCAGCGCCACGTCGTGTTCATCCTGGAATGTCTCTACTTTTCTCTCTTCCCCACTCTCTCTCTCTCTCTCTCTCTCTCTCTCTCTCTCTCTCTCTCTCTCTCTCTCTCTCTCTCTCTCATATCAAAGGCTAGAGTTCAGTGAGAAAAATGCAAATGCTTCTAGAGTATTCACTTAGTTGTGCTTGCGGGGGTTGAGCTCTGCTCTTTCGGCCCGCCTCTCAACTGTTTCTAACTACTACTACTATTTTTTTTCACATCACACACACACACCAGGAAGCAACCCGTGACAGCTGACTAACTCCCAGGTACCTATTTACTGCTAGGTAACAGGGGCATAGGGTGAAAGAAACTCTGCCCAATGTTTCTCGCCGGCGCCCGGGATCGAACCCGGGAGCACAGGATCACAATTTCACCGTGCTGTCCGCTCGGCCCTACACACACACACACACACACACACACATACACAGTGTGTGTGTGTGTGTGTGTGTGTGTGTGTGTGCCTGAGGCAATCAGCCAGTTAATTGCCACAACAATGGTACAATCATCTCAGCGTTGCTGACCGCGTCCCAGAGGCTCGGTGTCGCATTCCTCTTTCGTATACTAGTCTGGCGCTCACAGTCTGCCGTCCTGACCTAAGGGAACACCTTCAACACTGAGGATCTGATGGGTAGTAGCAGTCACAGTAGCACACACTCCATTATCAGAAAGAAACTGAGTAGTAGTATTTAGAACAATGAAAACAACACCAGAAAGAGATGCAGAATTAGACGTCAGTGAGCAGTAGTTGCTGTGACGAAGTGGAGAGAGAGAGAGAGAGAGAGAGAGAGGATGTATAATAATAATAATAAAGAAATCACATTAACGTGGCGTATCAGTTAAAAAATCAGTTAGAACCATAAGGGGTATTCGTACGAGCACACTGGGAACAAGCACACGTCATTTTAGTATATCGTGTGTCAATGGCGTGTGCTTGGGAGTACCCAGTGTACAGGTTCGAATCCTTCTCGTAGCTCTTACTGATTTTCTCATAAATAATAATAATAATTATTATAAGTGTCATGGCAAGAACTCACTGGCTGGAATTTGTTGAGAACGCTCCAATATTTGCCTGACGTAGCCGGATGTCTCTCCCCCCGGGGTGCTGTTGAGAACGCTCCAAAATTTGCCTGACGTAGCCGGATGTCTCTCCCCCGGGGTGCTGTTGAGAACGCTCCAATATTTGCTTGACGTAGCCGGATGTCTCTCCCCCGGGGTACTGTTGAGAATGCTCCAATATAAATAAATAAATAAATAATTGTTTTATTCAGGTAAGGTACATACATACAAGGTAAGATACAAAGTTGATGGATTTATAGATAGAGCTAGTATATACAATGCCTAAAGCCACTATTACGCAAAGCGTTTCGGGTAGGAAAAACATTAAAGACTGAAACTTAATACTAATTGAGTTTAAAGTATAAAATGTGTTGAGAACAAATCAAAATCAAAATAAGAAAGGGGGGAATATGGCTGAAAAGGCAGCACAAATACAATTAGGTCGACAAACAGCGTTGTTTAAAAAAACAGACATGGGTTGACAATAGAGGGGTAAGGTAGGTTACAGGGAATTTATTAGGTAGTGCTTCGTTTTTATCTTAAACTGGTTGAGAGAGGTACAGTCTTTAACATGGTTGGGAAGGTCATTCCACATTCTGGGTCCCTTGATTTGTAGAGCATTTCAAGTTTGATCAAGTCGTACTCTTCGACTATCAAAACTGTATTTGTTTCTGGTGTGGTGCTCATGGGTTCTGTTACAACCTTCAATGAAGCTTTTGAGGTCAGGATTGGCATTACAGTTCAGTGTTTTATATATGTATAATACACATGAGAGAATGTGCAGTGACTTAATATCTAACATATTCAGAGATTTGAGTAGGGGTACCGAGTGATGTCTGGAGCCAGAGTTGGATATTGTCCTAATAGCAGCTTTGTGTTGAGTAATTAGAGGACGTAAATGATTTTGGGTAGTAGAACCCAAGCACAAATACCATAGTTGAGATATGGATAGATGAGGGAGTAATAGAGAGTCATCAGGGCAGGGCGGGGTACATAATATCTGATCTTAGAAATAATGCCAACAGTTTTTGAAACTTTTTTTGATATATTTAGAATGTGTCCCTGGAAATTCAGCTTATGGTCAATGAGAACGCCAAGGAATTTGCCATCTAATTTGTTACAAATTTGGGTATTGTTTATTCTGAGATTGATTTGATTAGAGGATTTATTGCCAAACAGAATATAGAAAGTTTTGTCAATGTTAAGGGTGAGTTTGTTGGCAGTTAGCCAAAGATGGACTTTATTTAGCTCAGTATTTACTATGGCATTTAGAGCAAGGGGGTCAGGACTGGAGTAAATGAAGGTTGTATCGTCAGCAAATAGAATTGGTTTGAGGTATTGGGAGGCATTTGGAAGGTCATTAATGTAGATGAGAAAGAGGAGAGGGCCAAGTATGCTGCCCTGAGGAACACCGATGCTGATGGGTAGGGTGGGAGAAATTGAATTATTCACAGAAACATACTGGAGCCTGTCAGTAAGGTAAGATTTGAGGTATTGCAAGGAATGTCCTCTGACTCCATAATGATGTAATTTAAGAAGAAGATTTTGGTGGGTGACAGTGTCAAAAGCCTTACGCAGGTCCACAAATAACCCAACAGGGAACTCATTTTTATCAAGAGCTGCATGAATCAAGTTAATCGTACTAATAAGTGCATCGTTAGTGCTTTTTTTGGGTCTGAAGCCATATTGACAAGAGCTAAGTATATTGTGTTTGGCTAGATAAGAGTAAAGCTGCTTGTAGATTAGTTTTTCAAATATTTTTGACAAGTTAGGCAGGATTGATATGGGTCTGTAGTTGTTAACATCTGTGAGATCACCACATTTGAGGACAGGGGTTACTCTCGCTTTTTTTTTAGAATATCTGGAAAGGTTTGGAGTTCAAGTGACTTGTTGAAGAGCAATGCAATAGCAGGGACTAAAGATCTGGAGGCTTTTTTGTAAATTAAAGTTGGTATCTCCTCAAGGGCACTAGACTTGGTTTTAAGGGAAAGGATTATCTCATTAACGTCAGTGGAATTAGTAGGATTTAGGTACAGAGACTGTGGATAGTTACCTGTAAGATAGTCCTTAACATCAGTACTGGAAGATGGAATATAATTTGCAAGGGGTGACCCAATGGAAGAGAAGAACCTATTGAACTCAATAGCAGAATCAGAGGCTGAAAGCTGACCATCGTTATTGGACAGGAGTGTTGGTTTGTTATTTAAAATCTTCTTTGATCCCAATATTTGTGAAATTGTGCTCCAAGTTTTTTAATGTTGCTCTTTATTTGGGTAAATTTATCTTCGTAGTATTTAGTTTTGGCTCGTCTAATTATTTTAGATAGCAATAACGAGTAATTCTTTGAGAATTCTTTGGAGACGGTCCCTAACCTATACTTCTTCTCAAGGTCATGTTTATTATTAATGGATTTAAGTATTCCCTTTGTAAGCCAAGGATTGTTAAGCCTTTTGGTTGTGACTTGTTTCATAAGCATAGGACAGTGGGTGTTATAAAGGCTGAGAGTTTTTTGAAGAAAAGATTGCACTGCTAGGTTGATGTCCCCTATGTTACCTAACTCGGACTCCCAGTTGACATTATCAGCAGCAGTTATAAAATTATCTATAGCAGTTTCATTGTGCAGCCTAAAGCTTAACTCCCTTTTCTCTAGAGGTGGTTTGTTAATGTTAGTTAAGAGAAATGTGGGGTAATGGTCTGTTGTGTTATCGGTGATTATACCTGAAGTAAGCGGAGAGGTTATGTTGGTCCAGATGTGAGAGTCGTGGCAGTACTATCAGTGATTCTAGTAGGTCTAGTGATTAAGGGTATGAGGAAGCAGGAATTCATACAGCTGAGGAAAGCTAACAGCAGTAGGGTGTTCAGGCTCTGACGCAGTCTGCACAACACCACAACAACTACCAGTATCTACCAGTACCTACCCCTTCATTATCAAACAATATATATTTTATAGATATCTCAGCATGATATAGCAAGAGAAAGTGATATGTCATATGCTTGACATAGCCGGATGTCTCTCCCCCCGGGGTGCTATTGAGAACGCTCCAATATTTGCTTGACGGAGCCGGATGTCTCTCCCCCCCCTGGGTGCTGTTGAGAACGCTCCAATATTTGCTTGACGTGGCCAGATGTCTCTCCCCCGGGGTGCTGCTGAGAACGCTCCAATATTTGCCTGACGTAGCCGGATGCCTCCCCCGGGGTGTTGTGCTTTAATGATCAACTTCCTCTAACAGAGGGTTGAGAGGCAAGGCCACCATTTGTGCTGGACGTCTGTCTTGTTTTTTCAATGCAAAAATGGTAATACTTGAATACTTATCACTTTCTCTTGCTATATCATGCTGAGATATCTATAAAATATATATTGTTTGATAATGAAGGGGTAGGTACTGGAGACAGGTACTGGTAGGTACTGGTTGGTACTGGTAGTTGTTGTGGTGTTGTGCAGGCTGCGTCAGACCCGCTCCACCTCAAGGTCTCTCACTCTACCTCCCCAAGGCAGATAATCTTAAATGTTTTCATGCATACACGCATGACAACGCACACATACAGCCGTACACACGCATACACAACACGTACTTACAATTTTCTTAACATATGCAGAGACAGATAATTTTAGCAGTAATTGTACCCAAGAGCTGGTAGTGTCGTCGCTACACTGCATGTCTGTCGGTCCCAAACTATCGTTATAAGGAAGTTAACTAAAGCAGTGGTCAACCAGACTGTTAAACGCCGCTGTTTCCAGTCTGACAGAACCTAGTACCGCGCTTGTTCCAGGTGACCAGTCTCAATAGACTTACCTGAAGGGTCACAGACTAACAAATGAGGTCATTGCTATATGGGACTTTCATTGTATGTTTGCATTATCATATAAATTATTTGCATAGATTAAAAATAAACATTAAAATTATGAAATAATTAAAAACCACGTTCCTGGGTAGAAAATATATATTTTATACCATTTCCGGAGAGAAATAGTGGCGTCACGCTTTTAAATTTAGGGATTGGGTAGAGGAAGATTGAGTGGGCGCTCAGCTACTGTCACCCTAGCACTTAGATGTGTAAGTGGACTTGTAGTTGAAGTTACTATTAATAACAGTCCTGTAGTTAAAGTTACCATTAACATTACTTCAATACAAGTGCTGAAATAAAGTAGAAAAGTAGGCTGTGAGATTTCAGTGTAATGATATATATAAACAAATCTAATTTAGAGAACCAATAAAAAATAATCAATCTTAACTGCGTGCAGAATACCACTTGGGCGTTGGAAGTTGATTTCAACTACGCATTTCGTTCAATTATGTCGGTGTTTATTGACCTTAATTACTTATTAAATTGGTTTACTACAATTCACGCTTTCGGACCGGAAGTCGCATTACTGGAACGTTCTTGGTGCAGTGTTGAAACATTTTAATCTTCTGGAAGCTCCTCGTTGTATTAAAATTCGAGGCGGGAACTAGGCTAATGTCTTCTTTGCCTCCAGAATGCACATTCTTGTTTGCTTGTAAGGCCATTACGAGGCAATGTAGAGCTAGGAAAGAACGGAGAGAGAGAGAGAGAGAGAGAGAGAGAGAGAGAGAGAGAGAGAGAGAGAGAGAGAGAGAGAGAGAGAGAGAGAGAGAGAGAGAGAGCTAGTGCACTCGGTTCACAACTGATTGAACCCCAACTTCGATTCCCAGGAAGGAGGAACCTTTTGGGCACTTTTCCTTACATCTGATGCTTGTGTTCATCTAGCAGTACATAAGTAGCCAGGAGGTAGAGAAGGTCGTGGATCGCAGCAGGATCAGGTCAGTACGCCTAGAGGAATCTCGATAAGCCTAACAGTCTCCCTGTCCCAGACAATTGAAGGTCATTTTACCCTGGTCGTCTACGTCATAATGGTCTTCGGCTCAGTTAATGAACACCTCACACAATAGGCCTAATTACCTTAGCAATCACAATAAAAATGAAGGAATCTCTCAGAAATATCCAGCCCCCATCATTAGAGTCACTGAACACTGAAATTTACTCCGAAAGTTTTCCAACTAAATTTACATCTCTTAATTGAAAGCCTTGAAACTCCATTACACTAATTAGGAGAAATGGCAATTATCATTAGTACATCGTACAGTTGTTTTTCAGTCACCACACTTGTTACATGGGGGTCTGCGGACTGTGTTGTTCATGTGTGGTGACTGTAGCAGTGTTGGGCTGTGTGTGGTGACAGTAGCAGTGTTGGGCTGTGTGTGGTGACTGTAGCAGTGTTGGGCTGTGTGTGGTGACTGTAGCAGTGTTGGGCTGTGTGTGGTGACTGTAGCAGTGTTGGGCTGTGTGTGGTGACTGTAGCAGTGTTGGGCTGTGTGTGGTGACTGTAGCAGTGTTGGGCTGTGTGTGGTGACTGTAGCAGTGTTGGGCTGTGTGTGGTGACTGTAGCAGTGTTGGGCTGTGTGTGGTGACTGTAGCAGTGTTGGGCTGTGTGTGGTGACTGTAGCAGTGTTGGGCTGGGTGGTGATTGTATCCACATCTCTTACTCGGAGATGGGGATACAGTCCAACATCTTGTAATAAATGGTTATAACACAAAACGATATACAGTTAAATTCAAATTCTTCGTCATTTTCAAAGAGAAGTGTACAGATAACTGTACAGAAAAGTACAGTTCTATCACGTAATAATATATGGAGAGTTGAAGTGATAATAAATATCAATATAGTATACAAGTGATAAGAACCGTATCTTTATTGCAATGGTTTTTAAAGCTTTCAAATTATCAGGATATGCTAATTCAGTCAGGTAACTTCCACACTTAATTTCAACTCTAACTGCTGTTTTCGATTTGTAAACAGTAGTGGTACTGGTGGTGGTGGTGGTACTGGTGGTGGTACTGGTGGTGGTGGTGGTAGTTTAATTGACCTATGAGTACTTACATACAGGTGCCTTCATAGGAGTGAGATTTAGCTCATCATACCCAGCCACTTAGCTATTTGCGATTAATGTACATTTCCCCTTTCCTGAAGTTTGTCCATCAGTAAGGCCAACACTCCACCAAGATGGGGCTCTCCTGGAGGGCTGGCGGTCCCCTCAGCCCTCCCGCACACCAGCCAGCTCCGCACGCACACAAAACGCGCAATAATCAAAACCAATTTGGTATTGTTGGTGGAATGTATTGTCAAGGGAATATAAAGTATGGGATATTGGCGAGAATGTGAGAAAATGGGAGAAAGCATTGACGCCAACAGGTCAACGTACGCTTCTTAGTGTACAGTATACCACATAAGCGAGCGTAGAGTTTTAGTTTAGTTCATTTATTATGCACTTTATACCCATCTTGTGGGAGGTAGTGGAAAGTGCTACAGAGGCACATTATAGGCTCAGAGACTGAACCCCACAATTCATTTAGCTAAACACGTTACAGTCTTGATGAGCTAGTTACAAAATTCAGTATAAGTCGTCACATCAACAAAGGGTTCGAGATCGACCACAAGTACAGTTTCTAAACTAAGCAACTGACACATGCGGAGAGCTAGTGTAGAGTTAAGCCAACTTTCGAGGAAATGGCCACATCGACCAGAGAGCTGTGGCGTGTGTGTGGTGTGGTGGACTCTCCTAGTTGTGCTTGCGGGGGGTTGTGCTCTGGCTCTTTGGCTCCGCCTCTCAACTGTCAATCAATTTTTTTCACACACACAACCCCAGGAAACAGCCCGTAGCAGCTATCTAACTACCAGGTAAATATTTACTGCTAGGTGAACAAGGGAATCAGGGTGAAAGAAACTGTCCGTTTGAAACCTGTTATATGAAGAAAGATTGACAAAGTTTAAAGTACATTTTCTAGACAGCGGAGAACTATGGGTGACATGATAGAGGTGTGTAAGTGGATGAATGAGCATAACAAAGCGCATATTAATAAGGTATTAAAAGTATCAACACAAGACAGAAAACAAAACAATAGATATAAATTGAATAAGTTTAGATTTAGGAAAGACCTGGGTAAATACTGGTTCGGTAACAAGGTTGTTGATTTTTTTTAACCAATTACCGCATAACGTGGTGGAGGTGGGGCCCCTCGATTGTTTCAAGCGTGGGTTGGACATGTATATGAGTGGGATTGGGTGGTTATAGATAGGAGCTGCCTCGTATGGACTAATAGGCCTTCCGCAGTTACCTTTATGCTTATGTTCTTATGTTTGTTTCCAGCGCCGCCGGAGATTGAACCTGGGCCCTTAGGACTACGAATACCGAACGCTGTCCACTCAGCCGACAGGCCCTCTGGTTTTTTTTTTTTTGTGTGTGTGTGTGTGTGTGTGTTATATCATTATCAGGGCGAGGAAGGCTCTTAGGTTACTGAGGTTGGCCAAAGCCAAGAGCAGAGATGTACAGCCAGATGTGTTCTCAAACTTTCACGGTGTATATACACCGTAAATTGACTTAACCATTCTGGTTGGGCAGTAAACTGTGGTGGTGGTGGCTGTAGTGACCAGAGGCCTGGTCGAGGACCGGGCCGCGGGGACGCTAAGCCCCGAAACCATCTCAAGGTAACCCTTGTGCCCTTGATAGTATTCAGCCCAACACTAAACACAACCAGTATGGCCTTCTCGCTCGGTCACCAGTCTTACCCGCACCCAAAGACGTTTATCATATCTGACCGAGTGACGTGCACGCAGCCTACTGCGCCACGCAATGTATAGCAGTAGTAGAAATATATATAAATAATAACTACAATTTAATAGGCAGCTAATAAAGACATAGACTGACTAATAAAATAAAGTTATACAATCAATATAACCTATAATTTAAGAAGTGACAGCACAATCACATCACCATGATTGTGAGAGTGGCTGGAGGGATGGTTTATCACACCAGGCCCGAGGTTATACAATAGGTGACCGTCCCTATGGGTCGGTGAGGGGACCGTCTCCCTCCATCATCTACTCCTATAGGAGAAAATGTTATACAGTATATAGTTACTTCAGTCAGAGACATGCAATGTAAAAAAACAAGGTTACCCCATACACATCCTGTGTATAGTACACACCTTTCCTTATTATACGGATATTTTTACTTAGTAATGAAGAAGAGCCTCGATATAAGCCTAACGTGCATGAAAACACTCTGGCTTCCTGTCCCCAAATACAATGAGTTATATGTGTGCCAAATGTATTCATCATAACATGTTAAGCTCCTTGCGATCTATAACACTGTAAATAAGTTTTCCTATTACCGCGTAAATAGCAATATTATTATCTTTCATAGATTCTTATAGTTAGTAAGAGAATGTTGCTTATAAATATTAATTATTGATTATATCCCGTGAGTAGACGTGGCACCACTGTACATTCTCGCTTGAGTCCCTTGTGTTATCATCAGAGGTGAGACGTCAGTCTTAGTGGTGGTGTCTTAGTGCTGTGTGGCCTCTTCTAGTGTCCCGCCATGACCACCCTGGCTACCCTCCTCCTCCTCACACTGGCCGGGACGTGCTATGGTAAGATCTTGCACCAGGGAACACCGTAGCAGTTAATGATTTCACTTGAGTTGGGTTGAATGTTTGTGTCCAGTCAGCTGATGGCCGCGCGTGTCACCATGATCAGCTGTTATATAATAATAATAAATTATTTATTAAAGAATATGCAGAGGATCAGATTAGGGTGGTTACTTAGCTGGTATTGTATTTTTGTATGTTTTATAAAGTCACTAGTTACTCAGCTGTTTTGGTTTTGTTTTAGACTAAAACCCTTAAACCTCAGGGTCCAGGGCTAATAGACGCGTGTGGACTGATATTATAATAGATTTTTAGCCTAGTAAATTGTGATTGCAAGTAATGGGGTTTTAATTTAAGAATGGTTTTGATAGGAGTGTAGCATTCACATATTTAACTAAAATTATGTACTGACTTGTGACTAGATTAATTAAAGTGTCCTATGTAATGATAGACATAGGTAGGATATGCACTTAATATTATTGTATGTAATGTATTATTGGTCTCCATGCAGCTTAAAGTGTCCACTATTTTTAAAACATTTTTAAATTCATGTTTGTTTGGTATAGTCAGCCTGTACTTGGGCATATTTAGGTCCCTCTTGCCTAACTACTGACCTCCTTCATATACACAACACACTGATATTGGGAAATTATATTAAAGTTCATTTATTCTATTTGTTATAAAGATATTTGGCACACAACATGCAGAAGAACAATCCAGTCATGTATATCAGTCACTTCCATGTGTTCATTCTTTTTTTCCTTTGCGTATCCTAGTCCGTGTCTATATCCATGGGGTTTTGGGTCCAGGATGCCATTTGTGTGTCTTTTTAAATTGCATCCCTTATCTCCACCTTGGGTTCGTGTCAAGAGTCCATGAGTGTCCGTGTACACTCGTATAAAATACATAAATCTCCTTTTATAACTTTAAAAATGTTATGCAAGTAGGCTACCATAAAGGAATATTGTAAACTTTGTCATTTGTTCTTGCCTTAGTAATAAACCGTACAAATGATTCATACTTTTTTGTAAAAATATACTTATACTCATGACTAGTTTTGCATCGATATGTATAGAAGTAGGGACAAGTAGGAGCTGCATCAATTTATGTAATATATTTAATGGTTGCATCTTCTCTCTTTTCTTCTCGTCGGTATGTTTTATAATTACTATGCTACTTTTTCAAAAACCTGCATAAAATTATAGAATGGAATAGAATTTGTCACTTACCTACATTTATCATAATGCCAATAAAAGTGTCTATTTATTATAAGAAATTATTACACTTCTCTATGAAAGAGCAGGCTTTCTGTGACATCATGTTGTCCCTTGCATAGAAGAAAACATATTCCTTCTTTTAGGTATGGAAAATAAAGGATATAGGGTCTGATAATTTATTTCTGTTAATTTAGGTTAGTCAGAGCTGGAATATTTTAAGGTGCAACATGTTAAATTAACATTAAGTTAGTGCTGGTAAAATTGATCTGATGTCAGATCAACATCAGTAACATTGGCCCAGTTTGATAAAATAACCAGTAATTACAAGTGACGGCTTTTAAATGAAATGTATCATGAATGCTAACCGAGTATACCTCTTGGAGAAAGTTGGGCAAGGCTTGGCCCCCCTGTGAATTGATTCCCATAATTCAAAATAAAGCCTGTTCTCTAGGAAATTACTGCCTCACCTTTAGACAGGGGAGAAGGTAAATTCCAGTTAAAGCTTGCACTATTAATTCATTAATGAATCTCCAAGTAACATCAAGGTCCTCTACCACATCCTACATTACGTTAAATCTGACTCCACATAGGCAAGAAACGAGATGTACATAGCAAGATAGTGGTAGGCCTACGATCCCTCAAGGGGCAGCACAAACTTAACCTAAGACATTAACATAGGTGCTCCACTTGCTGAAGTGTCTGGGTTCCATCTTGCAGAATCCACATGTTCCAGGAAAGGTAACACACACACACACGCATACATGTACGTACGTAACCAGAATAGGATGGTAGTTCAGGGGCTCGGGTACTTAACATTAGGGAGACTTGACTGGAGAAAAAGACTTCGCCAGCCAAACCTGGCCATCACAACATCCTGTAGCAAAAAGCCTACCAAAAACACACCATACCTTGGTGCTGGCTTGGTAAACTGATTGTGCTCTCAACACTGTTACCCAAACCTCCAATAAAATCCTTAATTGCCACCATTCCATCCTTTGTATAAATGTAACATCTTAGCTTTACAAGGTAGTAGACCAGGCATGTCAAACTGAGGGTCCCCCGAGGCTACATGGGTCACTTTTGTGTTGTCATGAGGGCCACACACAACTAATTGAATTCATTTAATAAATATTATTGCAGGATATTTTTATTGGTTAAACTTAGAAACTTATGTTGACCAGACCACACACTAGAAGGTGAAGGGACGACGACATTTCGGTCCGTCCTGGACCATTCCCAATCGACTTGAGAATGGTCCAGGATGGACCGAAACGTCGTCGCCCCTTCACCTTCTAGTGTGTGGTCTGGTAAACATATTTAAGCCACGTTATTGTGACTCATCGTCTGCACTTAGAAACTTACAATGTGCATAAAATGGTTTAGCAGCTAGCCACATTCATGAATACAAAGTAATGAAGTACAGTACTGTAGTTTAAGAAAAGAAAAAAGGAAATTTTAAACGGCAACATAGACTTCTATGCAACAAATACATTGTACAAAAATTACAATCTTTCAAAATGAACATTTATTTACGACTACTCAATCATTTTTAGTGTTTTGTCCTGAGGCCTTGATACACTGTACCTCTTTTTTAATGAAAATTTTTGCTATATCTGGCTGATATGTCTGTGCAGTTCTCGGTTTCTTTTTTCTCTTAGCTGGAGGAGCACTAGTCATTTTAAAGATGATGTGGAATCTGAAAAAATAACAAAATAAAATAAAATAAAAATAAAATCACCAGTTAAAAAACCTGAAACAAAATTACACCAGCTTAACAGTTAATGTCACTTCTATTTTTAGAAGTCTTAACTTGCTTACCTCACAGCTGCATTCATATTTCTTTTGTGCTTTTGAATGTTATTAAAAGGTGATGATTTAAATTATAAAAATGGCAATTTTGGTCATTAAATGACCAAATTACAGTACCCATATTACAGTACCCATTGTGCGGGCTGCAGGTGTGCTTGCAAAGGGCCACATACCTGACATACCTGTAGTAGACAACATATCAACATAGTGTATCTAAACTAAATAGGAGTGCCAAATACTCTTATGCTTGACGGAGACAAAAATGCCCCCATTTGATTCATAGTAACTGCATACATTTAACCTTAAAGATACAAACTTTCTTCCTGATCAAAACATATATAACCCTGTAAATTCTCCTAATTATAATCTAATACAATTCAGGACCTATCACATTAAACAGGAAATCAAAATAAAGGTTCACATTTCTCAAGGTAAACAAACATTTATACCACACTCCATAAGGTCATAGAATCTATAGTCAACAAATGGAGCTATGATACTAACAATAGTAAAACAGTTGATCTTGCTTTAATGCTGACTGTGGGTTCTCTTGTGGTGGTTTTGAGAGCTTTCTACTCTCGTAAGGTCAGGCTTTCCTGCTGACTGATCAGCAAGGCCATGTTTGCTACCAAGTGTGGTTAGTCTGTTTGGGATTGGCAGGTGTTGTACTGATTTTTGTATACAGTAATATATTATTTATTTATTTATTTATTTATTTATATACAAAAAGGTACATTGGGATTGTGAGGATACATAGCATAGTAATTACATTCTTGTAAATCCACTAGTGCGTGCAGCGTTTCGGGCAGCCTTTTATAATAGTATAGGACATCTACAGAATACCTCTTAATGAAGCTTTGAATCTCAACATTTTCCCTATGTACAAAATTTATGATTAATTACCTTAAATTTCATTTAAACTTAATTCAATATACTGTTACATGCACTACATATACAGGTATCTGCATATTGAATATTTGCTTACTGGGTATTTTAAATCAAATGAGGTTATTTATATAATATTTTGTGTGTAAATAATGCTGTGATGTGAAGCTGTTAAAGCTTCAAAAGGACTTTGTATTTTGCAGTGTTTTCATTGGGTTGCGAGTTACTGCACTTCTCTTAATACTGTAAAGGCACAAAATATCACAGTTTTCTGGTGATGACTGCTGCACCCCAGACTAGGGTGAGATAGGGACTATGGTGATTAAACGGTTTTGTTTCTTGGCTAATTTACAAATACTGTCGATGAGAATCTATTTATAATAGAGAATAAAAGTTAATGAATAAAGAGATTTATGAGCTTAATTAAGAAATTAATAAAGCTGGCAATGTTAACATGCCAGCTTGAATTACTGAATTTCATTAAATGGCTCGATTCCATTTTGGTGAGCCATTTAGAAAGCTTGTAAGATGGCCTCTATGGCCCCTGTCAAAACTCTTAAGCCTAACTATTCCATGAGGCCTATTATCAGTTCTGTGAGATCCATTTCTTATAAGCTTTCTAAATGGCTCACCAAAATCATGTCCCCATTGTTAGGAACTATTTCCTCTTCTCATTTGACCAATTCTATTGAATTAACAAATTGAATATTGTTCCAATCAATCCTGATGCTGAGTTAATCAGTTTTGACATTTGTTCTTTGTTTACAAAGGTGCTGGTTGATGATGATCTTGATTACCATGGTCATGAATTTATGAACCATGTATCTGTCTGCTGATATTGTCACTCATTAAGCTGCATATCAAACAATGTCAATTTATTTTTAATAATGAGTATTATTTACAGACTTTTGGAATGGCAATGGGGGAATCCTTTATCGTCATTGCTTTCAAACTTGTACGTGGAATTCTTTGAAAAGAAATTTGTTTAAAAAATTACCTCTGGAATCATTCCATGGTTTAGATATGTTGATGATATTTTGTGTATATGGCCTTGAGTGTACTGAGTACTTGAGTGTACTATTTGTGCCTGCAGGATCAAGCATTGACTCTTGGATCCCACCTTTTTAGCCATTGTGTGTGTGTGGTGTGTTTTTGTGTTTGTAAATGTTATGTTTCTTGTATCAGGTTCTTAATATTATAAATGAAATTGTTCTAAATTATATTACAGTATAACTTATGTTAAATAATTAATTGTGCTTGCTTTCCAGGGGCCGGCGGTGGCGGAGTGGCGAGTGCAAGCAGTAGTGGAGGTAGGTTCACAGTGAAGGGGGAAAGCGTCACCTATTCTGGCCAGCACTTTGTTGCAGAGGGGGAAAAGTTCACCATTTCTTGCATCCTTCACATTAATGACTATCTGCAATGGACTATCAATAACAGACCAGTTATTCCCGGGGAGGCAGGGTAAGGGATCTGTGCAGCTTGTCTACTGTAGATGTGTTGCTCCTATTAGTAGATGTGGTAATATCTTGCACCTGGCTACAAAATAGTGGCCGTGAAATATATAATGAAGTATGTGAAAATCTTAAGAATTAAGAATTTTCCTCTAGATTGTATGGTTAAGGAGAGTGAGAGCATGTACACTGAACTTGTATGTAGCATAAAATGACCTTCATTTTGGTCAGAGGTCAGAGGGATGGTTTTTGTAAAGTCAAGTACTAATTATGAATTTTCAATTTCACTAAATATTTAAATTACAGGTTAAATTAAATTTTAAGATTTTTATGAAAATACTAAGTTGTTCATAATATCAGATATACTATGATAGAAGGCCCAGGACGACAAGGATATATTATGAGTCGCGTAACTGTGATGAGAGCTCATGCCTTCCATGCTGGGGAGTACAAGTGCACTCCCCACAGCAGTGAATCACACTCATTGTTTATTATTTCTGGTAAGATAGTAGGGAGATGGCTGGATAGTAGGTAGATTGCTGGAAGCAAGCATCAATTACTATATTCAGTATTTCGGTGATATTTGCTTTATATTTACGGTATGAGAAACTGTATTTTAGTGAAAGATAGTTGTACTTGATGTATCTGTTGTTCCCTATAGTTATGGTCTTGTACTGTGATAAACAGTGCTTTATTGTACAGTATATGAAAATGATGCCTTCAGTAGCATATACTTCTTTATAGTTTTCTGATTTCCTTGGCATACTGTAATATTACAAGCAAGCATTTGATGTATTTTAATGATACATGATTAGAAGTCGCCAGTAAAACAGTATTTAATGCTGTCTCAGATTTTCTTGCCTTTTCTTAGTGGCACCACTCGGATTCTCTTTTTCTTTTTTTCTTTTTTTTTTAAATCCTATTTCTATGGACAGGATTATGTAGCCAAGGCATATTCAACACTGGTGCAGGAGGGATAATTTCCTTTCTTATTAATTCATACTGGTGTAAGGAAAACACTGACAAATACTCAATCCAGTCTGGAATGACCTTTAGAAGGCTCATTCAACTACACTAAATGCACATCAAAATGGTACCTGATATCAGAGACTGCCAAGGAGTGATCTCGCTAATCTGATCTCGTTTACCCATCTGCCACTAGGCAGTAGGGGGGGGGGGGGGGGCAACAACTGGGAAGAGTTTCCAATCTCTTCCTACCTCACACTCCTGACTGTTTCAATAGTCATTTCAGTCTGACCAAGACAAAAATGTTTTAGTCGACCTGTGTTCTATCCTTAGGAACTAGTTTCATTTTCCAGTGGGTGCATCTTGTATTCCTGTATACACAGTTGTTGCCTGTATCTAGACTCTGAAGCTGACCTGGTTTCCTGGGTGCTATTTACTGCTCTGGTTCAGTTAGTATCTCGGCCGTGAATACAATATTTTGTTTTTTTTTCACTACTGCGTTTTTGTAGTTCCATTTTACTTTACTTTGTCCTGGGACATAAGCATTTGTGCAGGACATGCACACTGAGGTCACTTTTGGTTACCATGTCACCTTAATGTGGTCATGTTATTTGTGCTGTTTACTCGGGTCACACTTGACTTGTGACCCTGACTGCATTGACTTAAATCTGTTGGTTTCAGTCATGGGCTGCCTTCACCCCATACTCATATTTTAGGTTGGATAGACTTGTGTTATGGTATACTTTAGAGCACTCTGGAATCATGTCAAACAACACCTCAATAGTGGCTACACACTGAACATTGTGAATGACCTATGCTAATCTTTGGGTTTACCATATTATTAGTGTTAAATGGACTCCCAAATGCTGAATGTTCATATATTATATGCATATGCATCTTTGCACATCTTTAAACAGTCTTTATTCATTTTGAATTTGCATCTAAAAAGTGAAGGTAGTGTGAAATACTAACAGTAAAATAGGTGTTGAGTAAAGAGTGAAAAAAATACTTTAGATTGTATGAAACCTAACCCAAGCTTATGCACGTACTGTCCTGTTAAGTTTGTTTTACGTTACCTTTGTCAACACCACCTTGCTCTTCATATGGTTTTCTAATGTCTGGAATAAGAAGCCTGTTTGACTTGTCCAGGCCCCCCCCCCCTACCCCAAGGCCAACATCTAACCTTCCCAATGATGCAACCCACAACAGTTGCCTAACAACTGGTTAGCTATTTACTACTAGGTGATCAGAAGCATAAAGTGTAAGGAAATGTTCCCAAACTTCATCCTTTCTGGGGGGAAAAAAAAAGAGTAAAATATGATTTAAAATTTGAACATTATAATACTGTTGCTTTGTATGAGGTACAGTAGATGTCTAATGTATACTTTTACTACATTATTGCTTAAATGTGCTAGGCATTGTATGCATTACTTTTCTATCTTCTATAGTCATTACTGTAACTGCTCATAATGCATTTGTTGTTACAGATTTAGTAGCTCTTAAGCAGTGCATTTGTATGTTTTCAAAATATGTATGTTGGTATGTTTTCAAAATTTTATTATTTTATTTCAATTACAATACTGATATCTGTAATGCTTACATAATGTTATTAAATCAAAAAGCATGGAAAAGAATGTTTTAAAAAAATTATAATTAAATTTTATCCACAGTTTTAACAATAGTTTTTATTATACATTGACTGTTTTATCCTGCAAGGCTGTAATTATATAGACCAAATGCTTTGTATATTGAAAATATACACACATGCACACAAATATATTTATCTTATAAGTCAACTATATTATATCATACAGCAAAACATTTTTTCCCGCAGCGAGCTCACTCACAGAAACCGAAGGAACTCGTCGTCTTGTGGAGGGTAAACCATTGTCGTTGTCCTGTGACTACAATGCAACAGAACTTCATGCTACATGGTATTTATTTACCATATTTACATACATACTGTACATGCATATATACATACACACATATGTTTGCAAGAAGGCACAATGGGTTGTAAGAAGTATACATTTTAGTTTAATCACAAAAATATGTACTTTTACATTATTGCAAAGCCACTAGTGTGCATAGCATTTTGGGCAGTAGAAATATTCGCTAATATTAAGAACGGGCTACTAGACTTTACTAGTTACCCCTAAGAGTGTTCTTGTATCAAATTCCTAGTTAAGTAAAATTCAATTGCCTAAGTATTACTTGTATATTTTTCCAGAGGAGCCTCTTGGTGACTTCCTGAAGCTAGCTTACTGAGATGCCTTTCCTCCTTATGAGTGCTGCTGCTCGTGTTTAGCATTTGGGGTCAATGTCTCTTTGATGCTGTTTTGTAAGTTGTCTTGGCTTTCTTTTGCCTACGGCCTGCTCATGCTCCTCTTGAGCTATGCTGGTCTTTCTCTAAGGTTTAAATGTTTCTTTCCTCCCACTCCCCACCCCACTGTTTCATGGTCTTGGATACTTTTCTTAAGGTCCCATTTTTGTTGGCTCTTGCCTCCTGTTGTCGGGTGGGGAAGCTTCATGCTCTCCTCCATAGGCTTGGACTGTTCTTTCATCCCTGGTGAGTACAGTATTTTGTTCATTTGCAATCTTCTTTTCTGGTGAAGAATGATGTAGTTGGCTTCTGGAGGGTCTATTGTTGATTGGTGCTTGGTTTACCTGGCTGGGGATACATCATTTGTTGTATTCAGCTGCAGTGGTTCAACACTATCTATATGCCACCTACTCTGCTTCAGTGGACACCATTTTTTGGTCGTTACCTTGGTTTCCTGTTCCAAAGTATGTTTATTCTTGGTTGTGTGCAGTGTCATTTAATCTAGTCTGTCTCTCTCCTTGAGCCCATGAAGTTCACAAGTTTGTGGCTTTGCTTGCAATGTTCGGTAAGTTGTTGTGGGGCTTGATATTTAGGCTTGAGGTTTTAGTCTTACAGGTTATAGTGGCTTGTTATCTGGTCAATGATCCTTGTCCCAGTCATGCTTGTACTGCCTGGGGTCAGGTTACCCATCCCAGCATCTCGTCTTTGTGAGTGTAGTTGCCGCTCTCCTTCTTCCTGGTAAATACCATGTTTACCGTCTTCTCTTTTAGATAGCTTCTGGTAGCCACCTAGAAAATGTTAGATATGATGAGATGCCTCTTTCTAGCATTTCTTAGTGGATCCCCGATTCCTTCCCCTACCAGGTGTGTTAGTGTGGCTTATTGGCTCCAGACTGACTCATTGATGGTGTGGGTGCCTGGAGCTCTCATGGCTGTGCCACCTGTTGGTGGGGCTATTTCATTGCTTTGTTTTCTGTGAACCTTGCAGTTATTTATTGCTTCACTTCCTAGATGCTTTCTCAGTGAGGATGATCATAATGACTTCCTGCTCCCTCTGCCTTTACAAGGAGATCAGATTCTGGTCCCTGGTAAGCCATACAGGACTCCTGTGGCTGATGTGACTCATTAGTGGGAGGCCATCTTAGCGAGATAGCTTCAAGGAGCCACCAAAGCTTTACCAAAAAAAATAATTTCATTACTTTCAACTCGGTTTTTTAAATGAACACTTCAACATCAGTACTACATTAAGTGCTTTAATTTTGTGCTATAATCTTCTACAAGGAGAACTCTTCTGCCCATAACATCCTGTCACATCTGGTGACTTTATTTTGTTAGCTATTAAACATGAAGCTAGTGAAATTATGGGCAGTTATGAATTTTTTTTTTTTGTAAATATGTAATGTTCAGTGTTGTTCAAAACTATAAGTAATATGGTTTTTATATGGCTCTTGTGAGCGTCCTGCAAAATTTGACTTTCTGACCAGAGTAATTAGAAATGTATTTTAGGGCTTTCTATGCTTACATTTTAATGTTCCCTTTGTCATCTTATCCAACTTAGTCCTTTACTGTAGCATCCTCCAGATAACATGGGTTAGTTTACTCTGGAGACATGCTTTATCAAGTTTATATGTACCCATTTCAGTAGTACCTCATGAACTCTATCTGAACACAGATTCAAAGATGTTTTGTAAAGTGAAAGGGCCATAAGTATTCCTGAATAAGTAATTTGTTATTATTTCTCCTTTAAGTATGGCTTTCTTTAAGTCTATTATATTGCCCTCTCATACTGATTATTATGCCTCTCTTAATGACACAATTTTTACACAGGATGAAGGATGGAAAAGAGGTGCTTGATGGTGATCACATCAAGCTGTACACAAACACTACTTTATACATTGCTTCTGCCACAAAACAAGACCTGGGAAACTACACATGCACAGTTCCTGGGGACCAAGAGCCCAGAGTCATCAATGTTGTTGGTAAGACTTGCTCATTGTTATTTTTTGTTCATTAGACTTAGTTTTCTACTTCCACTGGGTATACAGGCATCAGCCCAGAGTTAAATTGGGGAATAATTTCATGAGGGAAGATTATAAATAAATTATAAACAAAAAGCACAAGAAAACTAATATTCTATCATTTTGTTGTCATCCACACTATATAGCTAAACTTTCTAAACTAGCACTATAATGTTAAACATTGCCAGACTCCAGCATTCATCTACAACACCACTGCACCATTTCACAAGATCAGATGCACATTACTTTGTGAATTGTCATATATTTATTTGTACTGTACCTTTATATTTACTACCTGTTGACCAAACACTTCTCTGCTCCTGATAATTTGTAGTAAATTACTCATGATCAAACACACATTATAAAACCTTTTTTTTTTTACTTTCTACTGATCTTTTAACCAATAATTAAATATGTATGTATACTGTCTGTCTTATTACGGATTCCAAAAACTACCTGAGGCCGATCAAAATTTATGCAGACCTTTCACCGCAACCTTGAAAAGTTGTAGTGATTCTTCAAGATGTCCAATTTGAGTTAAAGTTTCTGTTCCTTGGGTCTCTTTTTTTTATTTTAGACAATTTATTAAACCAGTTTAAACCCTGGAAGTTATCATATAGCCAATGACTTTCCTGCCAGTCTCTTAACTCAAGTGAATGCTTGAGCAATTGATCAGAAGTTGGGTGTTCTTCTCTAAGTAAGTCCTATCTAATAAGTTGTCTGATATGCATCCATGTTTATAGCTTTTAACCATTTGGCCATTACCACCATTTGATAATTAAATGTTGTACAGGCATTTACCTCTATTAACATGGTGAATGTTCACAGAGCAATCACTAATGTGATGTATCGATGAGAAAATCCGTAGGAGCCATGATGAGGATTTAAACCTATGCACTGGGTGTTCCCAAGCGCATGCCCCAGACAACTAGGCCATATAGTCAAAAGGATTGCAACTTGGGGTTCTACTGAACCCTTGAGGTTCCTGAGGCTTCCACTGAAGCTGAACCAGGGTTTCACACAATCCCCCCATGCAGTCTGGCTCTGTCTAGGAATGTTCTACCTCAGACACGCCTCTTTCAATACACAGAGTAATCACACTCACGTGATGTATCATTGATTAATCACGTTAGTGATTGCTTCCTGTGATAGTGATATTGCTCTTTGTATTGAAAGAGGAGTGTCAGAGGTAGAAAAGTGCTAGACAACGGAGCCAGAGTGCATTGGGGGATTGTGTGAAACGCTGGTTCTGCTTCAGTGGAAGCCTTGGGAATCCTCGAGGGTTCAGTAAAACCCCAGATTGCAATCCCTTTGACCATATGGTCTGGTTGTTTAGGGTGTGCGCCTGGGAATGCCCAGTGCATAGGGTCGAATCCTCGTTACAGATCCTATGGATTTTCTCATGATGAATGATCTTTTTAATAAGGAGAAGAGGTGCATTGGAAACTTGGATAATTTTTGTATTTGCCATACGGTAGTGCTGCTGTGGCTTACTAAGTGTCAACCAGCTAGTTTTACTATCTTGTGTGTATATTGTTAATATATATAACTTTTTTCTAACAATTTTATTTTAAGACTGATTTAATGTAGTTTGTGTGTCCTTTTTCAGAAATCTCTCTTCATAAACACTTGCCCAAGTCCACAACGGTGTTAGAGAACGACAAGCTCTCTCTCACGTGCTTGGTGGAAGGTGATCCTTTTCCAGTTGTTCAGTGGCTCAAAGGTAAGTCCTTAACCCTTACACTACTATTACCATCTGGAATTTTTTCCCCCATTTGATTTAACTTTTTTCAACATGCACACCTCGATGTAGTACTCCTAAATAGCTGCAACATTTAGGATTTACTGTTTTTCATTTACGTGATGCTAGTGATTGTTGCATATAAATGAGAATATTTGCAGATCTAGTTATAGATATTAATAGGAAGTTTTTGTAACTGAATTTTTTTTTTATTGCAATATAATTTTGGCAGGAAAATTGTTTTTATTGTGAGCTGTATTTATGGTTCATAAAATACAGCACCAGTACATGTAGAATCTTATGAAGAGGAAAATATTGGTACATATTTAAATTGAGATTTAGATAATAAATGCTTTAAAATTTGAGTGTTTATAGTCTTCAGTTTGACGAATACTGTACAGCATCTTAATGTAACCTTTTGCCAGATGGGGAACCAATTCAAGACACCATCAATTCTTCAAGAATGGTATTATCAGAAAATGAGTACCATGTCCCTAATTCTAGTCTGTTAATCAAGCCTATAATGAAATCTGATGATGGTAACTATGTTTGCCTTGTATCCCAGTACTCCATCCAGCTCAACACAACAACAGACGTACGCGTCAAAGGTAAAATGCATCTGCATCATCTCCCATACTATGGTCTCGATTGTCTTCACTGTTTTCACTCTCTTCAGCTGCTATATTTAATGTTTTCTGAATACAGTGAGCTACTAACCTATTGAAAATATATTTTAATTACTTTCCTTACACCTGTATCTCTACTTTCTATCGGTTACACACTTGCATTACTTTTCCTTTTACAATGCATTATTATATACTCAATTATGCACTGCTGTACAGTAATCCAAGAATTAACAAAAATCCTTATCCAGTTTTGATAAACTTTTTAGCAGAGATGTGATGAATAATTGAGTGCAACTGTAAGAGAACAGAATTAGTATGGAACATTTTGCAGTGTCAACAATGAAAGCAAATTTAGTGATAAAATTATGTTATTTCATTATATATGGTATGAGACTATCAATTTGTTGCAGGAGAAATAAAAAAAATACTTGCATTATGGCTGATTTTTTCCCATTTCATATTTGAATTGCCCTTTCTTCAAAAAACAAAATTTTCCTAATCACCAGTTCTTGTATTCATATTAATTACCGCCCTCCCCAGATATTTATGCTGCTCTGTGGCCTTTCCTTGGCATTGTAGCCGAGGTTCTGGTACTGTGTACAATTATCTTCATCTACGAGAAGCGTCGCATAAAGCCCAACTTTGACGACTCTGACACGGACCACATCTCGGAACAGTAAGCATGTTTTGTGTGGAGGAAACTTCGCGCAAATTTTATTCTAGCCTGTTAAACTATGCTGCATGAATATAGATGTTTTTTTAAGCTTATGATATAAGAGTAGCAAAATATTAGGCTTATGTAAGTAATGTATATGAGACATTAGGCATAATTCTTTGGTGATTAGCTAGGCTTTCCACTTTGCATCTGATAATTAGAATTAAATGTCAGGTTTTTGGAAGCAAAATTTTTGTTTCCATTATGTGGATTGTTAAAATTTTTATTTTCTATTAAATGTACAGCAATTACTAAAGTGTGAAATGTAAAAGTTTGTAAGCTTTATGATTGAGGAGATAGTATGGAGATAGCTTTGTCATATTTCGACAAATTGATGATAGAATGGTAATTTGAGAGTAGGAGGAGAAGTGGAAGACAAAGAAGTTGATGGGTAGAAATCATGAGTTCAGTATACGATGAAGCGGGAATTGAGCATGAAAAGCATTTTGAGAAATGGTTGAGAATGATTGCTAATGAAGACAAATTTTAGAGGGCAAATCACAGAAGGCAGTGCACTACATCTATTTCAATTTGAAATTGAGATAGGATGTATTGATGATGATAAACTTGTAATCTTTATTCTCTAATATAACTGATATGGAATAATTAATACCTTTTTTTAACCTCGACTTACAGGAAAAGCAAAACTGAAAACAACAAGGAGGCTGAAGTTAGACAGAGGAAGTAGAGGTGCATTCAGATGTAAGAAACATGAAGAATTGTGAAGCATACTTTACAAAAAAATCCTTTTGAACAGAAAAAAACCATGAAAATGACAACTCTGGCGTTTAAGATTGATCGTGAGCCATGAGTTGTAACCGTTTCCTTATAGCAACAGGAATGTGTTGGTGTAGAATAGTACAAGTGAGTTTTGCAGGTTTAGTGCTTAAGCATCTGGAAGCACCGCCTCTGAGAACATCCACAAGCAAATTCGACGAGAGAGATGTATAACTATGAGAATATGGTACCAAGGTAAAGTGATTTGTTTATTTTTAGAATAAGAATAACTATTGAAATTTGTTTATATTAATATATATAATATTAAAGACAAGATTTACAAAATTAAAGACAATTTAAAGTTCTTGTTAAATTCATATACAGACGAGTCATAAAATAAATATACCTAGGAATTGGTTTTTAAATATTCATAATTACTTTTCTATACAAGCCCCACACAATTGCTGTATTTTTTATCTTAAGTACTGTAGGTAGCTCGAAAAGAATGGTAGAAAATATTCATAGATTTTGTATTGTTTGACTTACGTGGTGACCAGTGTACCAGTCATTTTTTGGGGTTTCCTGGTATAAAAAGAGTGAAAAAAATACTTGTGTAACAGGAAAGGGACGTGTAATCTATAAGAGCCACGGAGATAAGTATATTATTGCAGTATTTTTACTTTTATAACATCAGCATGTTGTATAACCAGTAGTAACAACCCATTTATAATATAGAACCCCAAGTACAGTACATTGATTAGTTATTATTAGTTGCTTGGGGTTTGGAGTGATTTTGAGTAATTGTCCAAATGTCTCTAACCCTACTTCAAAGTTTTAGAACTAGTACATCATGATTGTTTTATGATTTTATTTTGTGGCTTTATATAATTTTTCAGAAGTCAAAATATTTTTAGTGTTGAGTCATGACTTGCAATGCTTACACAATATGTTGAGTTGGTATCTTTTGATGCAGAGGACACCAAAAGTGGTAATGTAAGTGAAATGTAATTTACTGAAAGAAATTATTCCTTCAACATTAATAGACAAATAATTAACCTGTTGGTATTTAAGGATTAAATTGTGGTTATCTTGTCTGAAAAGAATGTGTAAGAACCCTCAGAGATGGAAATTTATGATTATCGTCATGAAAGTAAATTTAGTCACCCTTAAGAATGGTGCGAATATGAAAACTGCTCTAATCAGTGGTTTTATTATAGATATTCATCATGGTGGGCAAATTGTTTTTTTTTAGTATTGCATAAGACTGGTCATGCCATAATTTTTCAATGTTAAAATTTAATGATTTACAAGATTTGACAAATTCTATATTACTAGTAATTCCATTCTCAGAACTTAACAAGCATAACATTTGAAGCCATTTTATATTGTCTTTTTGGCTTGATGCTTTCTTCTGATAGTTGCTTGGTTGAACTGATTGTATATGAACCAAAGCATGAGAACTCGGGCAACCCACCCAACATATCGAGCTCGATAAATTACTCGTTAGTCCGAGGAAGTGTGAATAGCGGGAGGTTTGGGTGTATGTGGTGCGAGTGTGTGTGTGTAAAATGTGTGAACAGGGAGAGGTGCGAGTGCAAGCAGTGGTGTGAACAGGAAAGGTTTGACTACTTTTGAGTACAATAGATCTTGGGTCATATATATTTAGGTTGCAAAATGAAGAAAAAATTTACTAAAAACATATAAATATATTATAGGGTGATCTGTTTATTTAAATAAATCATTGTCATAAGTACTGTACTGTATGCAACTGGCCTGATTTGCCTAATAACAACGTATGGGAAATTTTTCTAAATTCAAACAGTTTTTCCCAAAAGTTATCAGTGTAGCTTACTCCATCAGCGAGGCTTGTAACTTTTCAATATTTTGCTCTAATGCAAACAATTTCAAAGATATGTATTGTTTCTTTGATTCAGGAATGTTGCTACAAGCCTTGAGGGTGTGCAGCCCCGAGTTTTTCTATAAAGAGATTGCTAAAATATATGAAATTGGGAAGAGTTTAAAATGCCCTAAGATGTTTTTGCGTTGCTTATTCGGGCAAGCTAAACGTACGTTTTATAATCATGTCCCCAAAGCTAAACCAGAAATTAGAAACTCGTTGGTGGTACAGCAGTCCTTATATGGTAGGACTAGGAAAAACTTTCCCCAGTTTTTAAGAACCTTAATATGAATCTGGTGTTCAATAATAGTATGATTAAGTCCAATTTAATACAAAAAATTCCCAGGTACAGCAGGTTGTGTGTTCAATTCCCTGCAATAATTGGTAGTCTATGTACCTCGGACGAACTGGAAAATCCTTACAATTGCACTTTTCCCAACATGCTAGACAACTGCCCAGATGTCTAGTGCATTGTACCTACACGCAAGTTTGTGTGATCACACTATTAATTAGGGAGAGGCGAAAAGCATTACCAATTGCAGCGGTTTTGTTGAATGGAATTTGATTGAGTCTGCCCTAATCAGTGTCCAAATCTTCTTGATGTTAGTACTGGTATGTACAAACATGACCCATATTTAAGTTGCAATATTGCACAACAATTTATGGAAAAAACTTGTCAGGGAGTGTTACAGTGTCTCAATACAATATTATAATAGATATATTATCTATTTGTGCAATGAGTCTTTTTCTTTATTCTTTCAAACTTATTCTCTGACCACTTGTTACTTCTGGACTGTTCTAAGGTACTCTATACCTGCTTGTGGCTACATCACTCCCTGGGGATGGGTGATCAGGCTGCAGACATTGGGCTCCACCCTCCCTCTGCTCCTCTTAGCCAGTCTGTTGTTGAGAAAGGCTCTAACCAGCCGAAACGTTTTTGCATAACTACATTTTAAAATGCCTTTTGAAATTTGTTCTTTAATAACTACGTACTACATGAATTACTTGTGCCTAGTTTTATGTACTGGGCAGTGCCGAGTAATAATCGGCATAATTGGGTTGTATAAAAAATAAGGCTCGAATCAAAATTTAAAAATAATTTGGCTTGGGAAATTCTGGCTATTAGGTATGAGACACATTGCTGTGTGTGTGTGTATGTATGTATATATATATATAATATATATAATATATATATATATATTATATAAAGAAAATTGATTACTTGCTACTCTTTTTATCCTAGTATTAATCAGAGTTACTGCTATAATTACTGAAATAGCTCTTCAGGCAATTAAATTATCTTGCCCCTTTCCAAACACTGTTCTCTAGGAAATGGCATATTCCCTAAAAGTTGTGTGGAGGAATTAGTGATACATTCACCATAATTATTGTAATAGGTAAACCATTCACTCCATTCCTCCTTCCCCTGTGTTATGAGTGTTAATAGAGAATAGGTGCACAAGTATCATTCTATTAAATGTACATTCAAGCAGTCCTGTAGTGAAATTGCTCTCGTCACAGTGCCACATCGATATGATGATGATTACTTTTGGCTAGATTGCACAGACAGTTGCAAGATTTTTAGGTTTTTTGAGCCATGTTTAACGGCTAAAAAAAAAATTGCATTTTATCTCTCATTCTGTGGTATGTAAAAATGTGCCTTCATCATAATGCCTTTTGTTTAAGAGGGACCTTCTCAAACTTTGAGATTGCTTCCATAGTACCAGTAATTAATAGTGGGAGGTAAAGTTGAGCAAAGATGCATTGTGTACTCAAATGGGTTTTTTTTTCAGACTATTCCATGCCTTTTCCCAGTTGATGCAATAACCAGCATTTTTAGTCACGTGTGTGTCAAACATAATTGCTCTTTTTTTTTTTTTTTTTCTTTGTATTGGCTGGAAAATGGTAGAGAAGATTGTTTCAATTTCTTTATTGATCCTGTTTGTTCATAGTTTGTTGATGTAGGTAGTGAAGAGCACAAAGTGCTGACAACAGTGTAGAAACACCAAGAGAAGAGAAAGACTTGAATAGCAAATGACGTTTTTTCTGTGAGACCTTTATCAAGGCTAATATACCGGGCTAGTGCTCATAATGGGGCTACATAGGGGAAGAAGGGGAAGGAACTATCAAGAGAAAGTGCCAAGCCATTGAAAGTGTGTGCAAAAGACATCTATTACAATCCAAACTTTTGTTAGCAGCAATAGTTGCCTTATAATAATCAACAAAGTAAATGTATGCAAAGCATCCCAAAACCTAAATATGGTGATTTATGAACACTTATGTCTGTTTCGCTAACAACAACAACAACAACAACAACAACAACAGTGTACGTCTTGCACATAGGAGCAACCATTCATTAGCTTAAGAGATGCTAAGCTTATTAACAAAGAAGAAAATATTAGGTGACTGTGTATTGAGTCTGCAGCCATTAAACACTGCAACACCATCAAATAGCATGAAAATTTAATGTTGCCATCTGGTTGATACTTGGTTGATGGGGTTCTGGGAGTTCTACTCCCCAAGCCTGGCCCGAGGCCAGGCTTGACTTGTGAGAGTTTGGTCCACTAGGCTGTTGCTTGGAGCAGCCCTCAGGCCCACATACCCACCACAGTCCGGTTGGTCCGGCACTCCTTGGAGGAATAAATCTAGTTTCCTCTTGAAGATGTCCACGGTTGTTCCGGCAACCCTCTTGCTAGCTTAATACTTCATATACATGGATAAAACTACAAAATCTATCGCCCTCACTTGCTTTGCCATGTTGCCCTTTTATAAGCATTAGCCTTGTGAATCAAGATTTTATGAAGCCCTTACATGGGAAATAATATTTGCTTTTAAGGTTAGTCTCTTTGATGTTTCTATAATGTTGACTGTTAAAAATAGATCCTCATAGTTTTATTGTCTTCAAAGTATTGTACTAAAAATTGTATAGTTGTATAAATATTTATATTGAAGATGATGGTAAATTTTATTAATTTTCTTTTTTTTATAGATTTTATTCAAATTACATACAGTATCAATACTAAAATAATGTGCAAATTATATATATTTTATTTTGCATCTCAATGTATGCAAGGTGTTTACATTCTTAATAAATATATATTAACTAATTGTAAAATGTTTTATTTCTTGCCTATTGCTGACAGTCCTCCACTTCGGAACTGTCAACTCCAATGATCTTAATATATATAGGCAAGACAATAGTTCTTTTGAGGAACCTGGTAATGCACAAACTAGGCTTTTTCAAAGATTGCATCATTTCCACATACAATTTAGACATAGCTGAAGCACTACATATCAAACACTTGACCAACTGCTAACAGCCAGTTTAAACTTTAGTACATCCTACCATTTAAAAGACCAAGACATAATTATCAGTTCTCACAACACTTACTCCCCCAGCTGACCAATGAAAATGTTATCTTGCGCTTTGAAATAGCCAAGTTATTTAAATGAATATGGGCACAAAGTTATATTATAGAGGGGAAAAAGAGATGCCATCCAAGAATGCCTTTAGTCCTAATTTTGGAGGGACCCATTTGGTCTGGGCTTATTTGTTACAACAGGTTCACAAAAGAGGCCAAGTTTTACAAGTTCAGGCATGGGAGATGTTGAGACGATTTCTACCACGAATAAATTGGGCTTGCAGTGCTGACCGTTGATCCTGTTGTGCTCGCAGGAGCCGTTCTTGAATGTAACGCCACCAATTGTGACGTTTGTGAACACAGTAGGACACAAGCTCTGTGGATGAGGAGAGGAGCCATAACATTAGAGGGGGACAACTAGTTGATTGGCTTTATCAGGCACCAGCAAGTTATTGTATTTGACCAGGTAGGTATCAGTTTATGGTCAATATGTATTTTACACTTTATACTGCAACTATTACCAAATGTTTGTCAATATACTTCTTGCAGTGATACCTATACATACTAATATTGTAGTTAATATTACATAGTGTGTGTGTTCACCTAGCAATGAATAGGTACCTAGGAGTTAGTCATCTTTTGTAGAGTAGCATCTTGGGGAGGGTCAGTAGTTCGATCTTGGGGTTTGGGGACCTCGATAAGAGTAATGTACTGTATATACACACAGGCTGCCTGTACCCTGAGAAAATTAATATGATCCTGTGCTTTGTCCAGATGGCATCACTATATACCCCTTGAAGAGATGCAAACAGCTGGTGTAGGACTACACATGTATCCATCCTTGCTGACACCTATATACACTTTGGTGCTGATCAAGCAGGTGGTGCGGCCAACTACAGGGAAACAGCAAAATCAAACAAGTACAGGTAACTGGAAAGTCAATCCATCATTATTCCCAGAGTATTTGAGATGCTTGGCCCCCTTGGGTAGGAGTGCTTTGAGCTTTTTCAAAAAATTGAGTTCTAAGCTTGTTGACACCACCGGAGACTCAAGAGCTGCCAGTTTCCTATTTCAGCACTTCAGTGTGGCGATCCAGAGGGGAAACACCTGCTGTGTCCTTGGTTCCTGTTTCACCAATGAACCAATGTATGACTCGTAACCTTTAAATATCTAATAGAGCAAAACAAAACACGAAAGGAAGTGAATTGGTAGGACAAAAGAAAATGGAAACTGTATTGGAGGAGACCCCCCCCCCCAAAAAAAATAAAATAAACATATATTGTGTGTTCTTTTTTATGAGGCTATGGATCCTCTTCTGCCAGTCAATTGGGATTGAGATTAAGCCACCTAAGAGGTGGCATGGGCAGAATAATCCGTAATTCTGCCAGCCAGAGGTGGTATCCCCATTTAATTTCTAATTTATATGTATGTGTGTGTGTGTGTGTACTCACCTAGTTGTGTTTGCGGGGGTTGAGCTCTGGCTCTTTGGTCCCGCCTCGCAACTGTCAATCAACAGGTGTACAGATTCCTGAGCCTGCTGGGCTCTATCATATCTACATTTGAAACTGTGTCGACCTCCACCACATCACTTCCTAATGCATTCCATTTATTAACTATTCTGACACTGAAAAAGTTCTTTGTGTGTGTGTGTGTGTGTATATATATACACATATACAGTGTGTGTATGTATATATATATATAATATATATATAATATATATATATATATATATATATATATATATATATATATATATATATATATATATATATATATATATGTATGTATATCTTGTAACCATCAAATGCATAATAAAGCACAAAAAATATTCAAGGAAGGGGGTGGTAGGAGAAAAGCACACAGAAACTGTATTGGAGGGGATCTAAACATTCCCTCTAATGCGTTATGCGTGGTTTCCTCCGAGGCTATGGGTCCCCCTTCTTCCAGCTAGAGGTATATATATATATATATATATATATATATATATATATATATATATATATATATATATATATATATATATATATATATATATATATATATATATATATATATATATATAATTTATTTATTTAATGCATAATTCATGTGGCAGGGGACAGGCAGCCAGTTTATACATTCAGTACATGTTAGGCTTATATCGTGTGAGTGTTTATATGTGTGTGTGTGTTTGTAAGTGTAACTGAATGGGTGTATCAAGATGCTAAGTGTGCAGTGTGATTGTGACCTTAAGTGTAGAAACACACATTCCTCTCACCGAAACGTTCCTGCTGGTATTGAAGAATGGACAGTTTGTGTCTTCTGAAAGGAAAAATATACAGAATTTATTGAAAGAATCCATAACAATACTAGTAAGAATAATGATATGGAATATTGGTTATTGTTATTTTGTTACGAATAAAGTATTATTGTTCTAATTAAGAATTAGTAACATTTACAGAAACTAAGACAAATAACGAAGCCTGCAATATAGGTTTGTAGTTGTATGGGGCCATGCAGCTTCTGCAGCTTCTGCCGATTCTGCTACTAAAACTGATACTATTGCAACACTCTAATTTGTATATTTAACAGACCAGTTGTAGAACAGTTAACTCATTTTATCTGCAAGAGTTTAGGAATCTTATGTTGAGGTAACTTAAACAAAAGCCATTTTCTCATCTGGCTAAGGATTAATTTGTTGTGGCCAATTCTATTTAAAAACTATAATAATGCAATAATTATTGACCCTTCAGTTACTATACACCTATTATTACCATTGTGGTTTATGTTTCCTTTACTATTTCTACTACCAGTATACTTCTAATACTACTTGTACTACTACTACTACTACCAGCATTGATGATGTAGAAAATGTGCCACAATAGGTAAAGAATATATTCACCGAGAAGTGTACCCCCATTTCTATGTATATATATACTGAGAGTTTACTTTAATATACTTGCTGGTTAGTCAATAAGCTTAATAACGGCCTTAATAGCCCTCGTGCTGTTGATAAGTCCTAAGACCAACTCCAAATCAAAAGAAACTCACCGACTGGATGGTGATAAGTAGTGTCTGAAGCTGGAGCCGGGAAGTTGGCCACCAGACCAATGAGACAAGCTGCGACAACCCCACATTGTGTTAGCCTGTGTCCGGTAGCCATCTTCAGAGGTTCTCCACCTGTGTAAAACAGTAATTTATACTATTATGTACTAGTACATGCAACGCATGACTATATAGAGTAGGTTTAAGTTATCTTTAGGGGGGTAGAAATAGCCTAAGCTACTCTATCCCTTTCAGATGTATTTCTTTCGTATCTCAATAAACATATTTGAACTTGAACTTGAAGTTATCTTTATAAAACTGGTGAGGCTTGGTGACTCAGTAGGGATGAGATTTGTCACGGGTTGGGATTTTGAGTAGTTGACCGGCGAATGTAGTCAAAAGTTAAAAAATAACTAGTTGAGAGTTGGCTCACTAAAAGTTTTGTTTACAATATTTATGTACTCGTTTTCACCCATAGGGACCAGGGTTTAGGATCTCGGTAGTACAGTCGGGTTCGTTCTCGACTCAGTCGAGAATTCCTGGTTTGAATCCCTGGATAGACAGAAATGGTTGGGCTCTTTCCCTATCACCTAATGCACCTGTCCACCTAGCAGAAAACTGGTACCAGGAGTTCGTCAACTTGTGGGATTTCATCCTGGGGGGGGGGGGGAGTCAGTAATTTGACCATGAGGGGGGGTGGCCCTCGCCAAAATTAAATTTTAAAATCCAGCTAGAAAAAAATGTTGGGAAAATGAGGTGATTTTTGACAAGCCAATGTCTCCCTGTTCTCGTCGAGGCCACTAGAGTGTTAGTCGCCCTCAATTAAATTCAATTAAATGTTGGGAGACTAATTCACATTAATTAATTAAGAACAATTATATTTATATAGTTCACTGATTAATTAAGAAGTATTATATTTGACAAGTTATCGTACCAAAGTGTTGATGTGCAAGAGCTGACACGACTACGGTCGTCAGACGCGGTGGTCAAGGTGTCTGGTGGAGAGGTGATGGGTCAAGTGCAGTGGACACGGCTGATATATATATATATATATATGTACCCTGTGGGTGCTGACATGCATAGTTCCGTCACCCCGGGGGACACACAGCAGGATGCTGCTGCCTCCATCTCATTAGCAGAGAGAGAACATTTCTATGAACTAGTGTTTCCCCTTGTAAGTGACGGAAGCAACCTAGTACTGATTGACGCAGCTTGGCGATTTGCATATTATTTATATATATATATATAAATATATGTGTGTATATCACGAAAATAAACACGTGATTAAAAATGTGACAGTGTCAGACCACGGAGGAAAATTGAAACAGGAATTTCCTTAAGTACTTTCGTATATTAATACATCTTTAGAAGGAGTCAATATATATATAAGAGTCAATTATATATATAAATATATATAATATTTGGTTATATATATAATATGTATATAGCAAAAAAGTTGTCAGGAAAGAGGTGAAGAGGTGAGAGCGGAGGCGCCGCTGTGTTTGTTGTGGCACCAAGTGCTCAATGGCTCGTGTGGTCGTTCCCATTGTTATCCTGAATATGTTGGCAACATAACAAACACCCGTGGATCATGGCGCCGACAAGTGCAAGTAACTTGTTGGTGATGGCATCTACAAGCAGGTAACTAAAGATAAGGCGTTCAATGATAACTTTTGAGCAGAAATTAATACGAACGAAGGTGAGAATGAATGACATCCCGAAAGGTTTGTGCCGAGTACTGGTTGAGGAAATTACGCTCTCAGACATTATTAAGGCTAAAACTACGATTTATATTTTTCTTAACATGAAAGTGAAAAGAAGGATTACATAAGAAAAAGACAGTGAGTAAAGACAAGGTGCAGACGTTACGGACAGTTTGCACGAAGGCTGGTTCCTCATGGAAAAAGTCAGAAATATCAGGAAATTGAAAATTCCTGTCTAGTGTTGGTATACTGGTGGACGGCTTAGGAGCTTCAGCAGTTGTCTTCTATTGGGCAAGCGGATTAGAAGTTCTCATATTGGTGAGTATAACAAAATTGTTAAATTTTAACCATCAAATTGTGTATTTTTCCATTAGGTTTTCAGGATCACGAGGCACTTTTCGAACACAACAGGTTCTTCGTTCGGTTTCGATTCAGAGGTGTTCGGAAAATCAAACCCATCCTCAGACCAAGTCCATTCCATCCAGCGCTCGATCTCAGAGACGCATTCATTAGTCTTAATATGCTGTTCATTCAAAATAGAAATTTTCTCAAAAATATATATTTTTTTATATAGTAGCATATTGTGCATATTTAGGCATTGGTTAGATTAGGTGTTTAGGTTCTGTTGGCGATCATTTCTATTTATAGTACGTGGGGTGAAGCATTTACAGCGTTGTGGTTCGAACACAAGTCGTCACCGAACAACCCGTCCTCACTAGGCTGTTTAAAGCAGCGGCCGTCCTTCCCAGACGCATTCATCAATTTTAACATACTGTGTATTAAACATTGGTTTGTTCTAAAATTGTACATAAAAATTCTATGTATAGTTAGGCATAGGTTAGGTTAGGTGTTTAGGTTCTGTTGGCAATTATTTGTATTTGACGTACGTTGGTGAAACATTTGTAGAATTGTGGTTCGAACAGAGCACGTTAGTGAAGCACTTGTTCCAGAAGTGTTCGGACGTCATCAGTTGTGTGTAAACCGTTTTTCATTCATAAACAAGGTTTGGCGAGTGCATGGAATGTACTTTGGCATTTGTTTACGAAGATAGGCTGGGAAAATCACCTGATCCTCCAGCCCATTCTCGTAAACGAATGCCCAAATCCATTCCATACACCCGCTGTTTATGAATGAAAAACGGTTTACACGCGATTCACAGCTGATTGACGTCCAATCACTTCCGGAACAAGTGCTTCACTGACGACTTTTGTTCGAACCACAATGCTGTAAAGGTTTACATTAGATTTTTTATTAGATTTTTATTCAGGTAAAGGTACATACATTGAAGATGAGTTACAAACACAATGTTGGAATTAAAGATAGAGCTAGTACATACAACACCTAAAGTCACTAATACGCATAGCGTTTCGGGCAAAGGACTGCTTGTTTCACCCACGTACTACAAATAATCGCCAACAGAAACTAAACACCTAATCTAACCAATGTCTAAATAAGCACAACATGCTAATATATAATATTTTATATTTGAGACAAATTTATATTTTGAATGAACAACATGTTAACATTAATGAATGCGTCTTTGAGGTCGACCGCCGGATGGAATGGACTTGGTCTGAGGGCGGGTTGTGGTCTATTAAATCGGAAACGAAGCTAAAACAACCTAATCTAGTGTAATCTGTTAAAGCAGTCTTGTGCCCAGTACACGTTATCTTGGACCTTATATAGTAGATATATGTGCTTTGGGGCCTCGTAGCCTGGTGGATAGCGCGCAGGACTCGTAATTCTGTGGCGCGGGTTCGATTCCCGCACCCCGAGGCAGAAACAAATGGGCAAAGTTTCTTTCACCCTGAATGTCCCTGTTACCTAGCAGTAAATAGGTACCTGGGAGTTAGTCAGCTGTCACGGGCTGTTTCCTGGGGGTGGAGGCCTGGTCGAGGACCGGGCCGCGGGGACACTAAAAAGCCCCGAAATCATCTCAAGATAACCTCTACGAATGTTTTAGGGTTGGGTTTCCACTTTTTCCTGTACTTAAATTATAGTACAAAACGCAAAATTTTTTTGGGCCAATGATATATATTAGCCCTCTCACGTTTTTGCCCCTTACCAGTTGTTAAATAATAACTGTTAGTAATATTACCGATATTAAATAACTTGAGTAATGATTTAAATATACCAATATCGCTCTGAAAAACACGACATTATATATGTGAATTTTCTGCAGCAAATTCAACATTTATATGAATTCGGCTCTCTTTGAATGTTGTGGACAGTAGACCGTTGGTACAAATCCACTTACTTGGATAATAGAAGCTGCAACATAATTACATACACTGCAAATATTTCTGAGTGTGTTGGTTCATTAAACTGTCAGCTATGTTATTGTAGCTTTATGTAAGCTGTGCAACTGCAGTTTAATATAGGCTATTTAATATAGGCTCAATCGACTTGAGAATGGTCCAGGACGGACCGAAACGTCGTCGTCCCATCACCTTCTAGTGTGTGGTCTGGTCAACATACTTTAGCCACGTTATTGTGACTCATCGCCTGCATAGGCTATGTAATTTTAGTTTAATGTAGCCTATACAATTGTAGCTTAATATAGGCTGTGTAATTGAAGCTTTATATATGCTATGTAACTGCAGCTTAATGTAGACTAGTGGCTATCTGTATGCAAGATTTGTAACTAGCTTTGTATTGGCTATGTTACTATAGCTTTAATTAGGCTATGAAATATACAGTCTACGTATATTTGATGTACTTGGCCTTTGACAAGCCTCCGGCTTCCTGCCCTCGTCGAGTTCACTAGAGTGTTAGTGTCCCCTCAGGTAAATTTAGGTACTTAACGGGAATGAATATCTTCGAGTAGGATCGGCCTCAATGGTGTATTTCCTTATAACTAGGTCTTCCTTACAACATCGTGTTTGGGTATGTTGGTATAGTTATTTGATCCTGTTATTCGAGTTATATCGTTACAGATTAGTGAACAAACTCGTAACACTTGAATCATTTGTGTTAAGTTCAAGTATGTTTATTGAGATAAGCAATAAATACATCTCAAAGGGATAGAGCAGCTTAGGCTATTTCTACCCCCCCAATTTGTGTTAATACTTATTTGTGCTACAAATTAGTCTGTGTAGATTGCTTTTGGTTGTTTTCATAATTATGGTGAATTTTACGGCATTAGTTTGAATGTTTCGTTATATTTTTTTTTGGCTTATTATTTGTCTCTCCCGTTTTTGTTTTTTTTGTTTGATGCAATATTCTGTTACTGCTTATACTAATATTTGCTACAATCATTTAGGAAGCTTTTAAGGTTGACATTACAGTTCAGCGTTTTGTATATATAAAATACACATGAGAGGATGTTACTACTACTTTCACATCTATTATTACTGCTATACTAATAATATAACTACTTACTATTAATATTACTGCTGCAACTATTACAACAATTACCACTAGTACTATCGTAAGTTTAGTTACAGTTGTCTGTTAAAGTCTCCTTTATTTGAGAGACATGACAATGGGCATACATTATATATAATTGTATTGTTAATAATTATAAAAATAATTACTATAATAGTAATTATAAACTAATGTTAACTATAATATTTATAAATTATAATAATAACTTATATGCGGATAAAACTTTTCATGGTAATATAAGTCTTAATTTCTTTTTGTTTTTTATATATATCCGGGACGTGTCGGTGATGTATAACAGCCACACAAACTTTTTTAGTTTCTCTTGTTCTCATTACTGGTAAGCGAGGATAAAGAGGGGGAAGGAGGGAGGAAAGTGATCGGGGAAAAGGTTCCCACTGGGAACTTACCGGTGTGTTGGCTGGGGACCCGACTGGACATCCGCCCTGCTCTAGATAACAGCCACCAGATAACAACACGGGGAAGTTGTGGTGCCAGGTACTTTACCCTCCAGATAGACAACCGCTTGTCTCACTCGCTTTTATAGAAGTGGTCTGGATCAATATCTTCCAAATTGTTCGGTGTTTTAAAATCTTCGATAAGATCAGCCCAGTCATGTCTGGTTGGTAGCTGTGTGGCCCTCAACCTTCTCTGGTACGAGAATCTAGTTCTCGAATGAATAAAGGGATAAAAATACTACATATATTATTTTACTCTTCTGGCGTATAGCCGAGCGTGGAAATTTCAGTTCCTAAGCATTTTCTCACGCTCTGACCCAGTCCTCCCTCCTGTATGCTACATTTTCTGTTATTACTTCACTAAATTATTGAAGACCAAGGTGCATCCTCTCTCTCTCTCTCTCTCTCTCTCTCTCTCTCTCTCTCTCTCTCTCTCTCTCTCTCTCTCTCTCTCTCTCTCTCTCTCCTGTGCTGCTTAGTGTTCATATATAATGTAGTCAAACCCAGAAGAAACATGTGAATGTAGATATTCGATTTTATTTTGGATATTTTATGATAGATGATGTGCATGGGTGTGGATATAATGTTTGAACACGCGTGCCGAGGCGTAGCTAGGCTATGGTTCTAGCGTCTAAATGTCTGATAGTTTGTTTCCGTCCTCGTTCCCTCTTCTCCACACTCCTCCCCCCCCCCGGCCCCCAGGGATCCTGTCTATACACGCCTGGCCGCTATTCAACTCTCTCCATCTCTGTCTGAATGGAGGATGGATCGTTGCATGGGTAAAATGGAATGGATGGTTTAATATATCTTACTTTTTTTTATGAATTCCTTTACTGTCTCTCGTCTCTTTCTGTCACCCATTCCGTCTCTCCCTCTGTTTTTACTCTTAATTCTTTCCTCTATTTTCCCCCTCCCTTTCCGTTACTTTCCCCTCCCCCTTCCTTAATCTCTGGATTCAATTATTCTTACTACCTCTTGATCCCATCTTCCATTCTGTTCTTCCCCCCTTTCCCATCATTGTTTCTCTTTGCCTGCTGTCATCTCTCTCATTCCTCTGTCCTCTCCCTTTCTCCTCTTTCTATGCCCCCTCTTAATTCTCCACTGTTATTCACCTCCTCTCACACCTCTCATCACTTTTCTAATCATCATCATCTTCTCTCTTCTCTCTCTCTCTCTTCTCCCGTATTCTTATTCTCCAAATTTAAGATCCTGTTTCTCTCTTTATGCTCTTTCTCATCCGCCTGTATTCTTCAATGAATGTTCTCGAGTTTATCTTATATTCACTTATTATACACAAGGTGGGATACCCGCCGGGTCGTCCTAGTTTCCGTCTGCTCTGTCTGTGTTATTGTGTCTTTCTATCTCTGTTTACGGGTTTTTCTCTCATCTGGGTTTTCTGTCCGTCTTTCTGTCTGCGCTCTGGTCGACCCGGTCTCTCTGCCGGTCTCCGTCTATCCTCTTCCATTTGTCTCTTCCGGTTCTGTCATTTCTCTCTCTCTCTCTCTCTCTCTCTCTCTCTCTCTCTCTCTCTCTCTCTCTCTCTCTGACATTAATGAAATCAACAAAGAATAAAACAGTTATCTGTTAGATTTGAGAAAGAGAAGAGGCTTTTAAAATGGCAGAGATTTTGATTTAATCTGCGTGTTTTCGCGCCTTAGGGCCATTGTATAATTAATACAAATTTATGTTAATTTACCCGATATCAATGCAGACTGTGAACATCCGTAGGCGCCGTGATGAAGGTTCGAACCTATGTGATGGATGTTCCCACACACACGCCCTAGTTAACTAAGCCAAGACATGCTTATACTAATATTAGCTACTATACCTAATGGTGGTGGGGGTGACTGTGACTGGTACGATGTTCCTGCATTAATTCTGGCGACCCCGACCCGACCTTGTTGGTTGTGTACCCCACACGGATCAGGGTGCAAAGTTGGGTGAGCTGAATTGTCCTGCAGTAGATTTAAATTTTCCTGTTGTTGATCTAAATTGTCCTGCTGTTTACTAAATTATTCTACTGTTGGTCTAAATTGTTCTGCTGATAATTAATCTAAATTATCCTGTTGTTGATCTAAATTATTCTGCTAAACTGTCACGCTTCTCTCTCCCGGACTTTGAAAATGCATTTTATATCCGTGTTAGTATCTGGCCGTTGGTACTGTTGCCTCATACCTCACCGTTGGTACTGTGTTACCTTATACTTCACCGTTGGTATTGTTGCCTCATACTTCACTGTTGGTATTGTTACCTTATACTTCACCGTTGGTATTGTTACCTTATACTTCACCGTTGGTATTATAGTGTGGACTAGGTAGTGGGACCTAGCGGTTGCCAGGATTAGGTCGGTCTGCCTAATCCTCCTCTTATCTCGTTATATCACAAGATAAATAATTTATATCGTTATGATATAGTTCCTAATTCGCTAATAATCTTGACTGCATAGTTCTATATTGCCAATTGTTTTGGCCATATGCAGGCTGAACTTGCAATCGACTTGAGAATGGTCCAGGACGGACCGAAACGTCGTCGTCCCTTCACCTTCTAGTACTCTTGTGCTTGCGGGGGTTGAGCTCTGGCTCTTTGGTCCCGCCTCTCAACTGTCAATCAACTGGTGTACAAATTCCTGAGCCTACTGGGCTCTATCATATATACATTTGAAACTGTGTATGGAGTCTGCCTCCACCACATCACTTCCTAGTGCATTCCATTTATAGTGTGTGGTCTGGTCAACTGTTTTGGCCATATTTGCGCCAGCGTGCATTTATTTTCGTATATCGTTTGATGTATTATCTAGACGTTGGTTCGTTAATGGTGGGATAAGGTGCGGCGTATTTTGATAACGCTGCTAATGACATTGTACCATCCTCCCGCCAGGATTGTGCCACTGATTGTTTTACGGTGTCTCTGTAGATGATCCTGATTCGCTCTATACAATCACTCGCTCAATTTGAGTGCTACCTGCTTGGCTAAGATGCTGTTCCTGCCCGCGCATCACAGCTATAAACACGCTTCTTGTTCATAGTTTATATTCTGTTGTGTGGTACACAACCAGGGGACTTTCCCCTGGTGGTGGTACACAACCAGGGGACTTTCCCCTGGTGGTGGTACACAACCAGGGGACTTTCCCTGGTGGTGGTACACAACCAGGGGACTTTCCCTGGTGGTGGTACACAACCAGGGGACTTTCCCTGGTGGTGGTTCACAACCAGGGGTTTAATCCCAAGTCCAGGTGGTTCTAGAGAAAGCTGGAGACTTGGCCGTCGCGAATATTGTCTGGTTCCCGCGGGTTTTTTCCCTTAATGGTAAGTTTTTATGGCTTTGTGGAGTCAGGGAAAACTTTCCATGCTCTTTGTTGGGGTGTTTTTAATGACGATCTTCGCCCAAGTTTAAAACTATTCTTTGATATTGTAGGTGATCTTGGTCTTGGTGGGAGGGGTGTTAGGTCTAGCGATGTGCGAGGCCATGTTGTAGTGTTGGGGTCTACACATGGGTCTCTGGTCATGTTGTGGTGTTGGGGTCTACACATGGGTCTCTGGTCATGTTGAGGTGTTGCGGGTCTACACATGGGTCTCTGGTCATGTTGAGGTGTTGCGGGTCTACACATGGGTCTCTGGTCATGTTGAGGTGTTGGGGTCTACACATGGGTCTCTGGCCATGTTGTGGTGTTGGGGTCTACACATGGGTCTCTGGCCGTGTTGTGGTGTTGGGGTCTACACATGGGTCTCTGGCCATGTTGTGGTGTTGGGGTCTACACATGGGGCTCTGGCCATGTTGTAGTGTTGGGGTCTACACATGGGTCTCTGGCCATGTTGTGGTGTTGGGGTCTACACATGGGTCTCTGGCCATGTTGTAGTGTTGGGGTCTACACATGGGTCTCTGGCCATGTTGTGGTGTTGGGGTCTACACATGGGACTCTGGCCATGTTGTAGTGTTGGGGTCTACACATGGGTCTCTGGCCATGTTGTGGTGTTGGTGTATGTGGGCACTGGATATTGTGTGTGTTAATAATAATCAACATACACCAAAACATGGGAGGAGATCCAGACAGATTCGGATGAATGTGACTCTTGAGGATATTCATGTGAAGTAAATGTTGAAAATATTGGCAGAGATGCTGTTACAGGGGCAGAGGTGTATGTAGATAAGGACCCCACATGAGTATGTTGGACTGGATGTATGTGTGGATGAAGACGTGGATGCAAGTGAGGTTATATAGTGTAGATGTGGTTGCTCTTTGTGGATGAAGATATATATGTGAATGTGAATGTTGATGATTTATATTAATTCTTGCTCTTGACATAAGCTGTCTTCCTAAGATAAAAGTATTTATAGCAACTATTTGGTGGGAAGTACCAGCATATAGTGATGGACCACCAGAGAGGTCTTTCTGGTGGTCCATCACCATAGTGATGGTGGTCTTTCAGGTGGTCCATCACCATAGTGATGGTGGTCTTTCAGGTGGTCCATCACCATAGTGATGGTGGTCTTTCTGGTGGTCCATAGAGAGAGAGAATTGATCATTTAGATAAAAGTGTATTTGATTACATCACAATATATAGTGATGGACCACCAGAGAGTACCAATATGTAGTGATGGACCACCAGAGTGTACCAATATGTAGTGATGGACCACCAGAGAGTACCAATATATAGTACTGGACCACCGGAGAGTCCCAATATGTAGTGCTGGACCACCTGAGAGTACCAATTTATAGTACTGGACCACCAGAGAGTACCAATATATAGTGCTGGTCCACCGAAGAGTACCAATATGTAGTGCTGGACCACCAGAGAGTACCAATATATAGTACTGGACCACCAGAGAGTACCAATA